>NW_023615526.1:0-60001 GCF_013339695.2 Rhipicephalus sanguineus | reverse complement strand
CAGCTTGCTATCACCAAAAACTTGCGAATTTTAACCAAAGGTTTAGCATGGTAAACCATGACAAAAGCCCTAGAATAGTTAATAAATATGGCATCAATCTGTCCTCGGTCGTTAAGAAAAAAAGCAACGTCGTGCGTGAATTCAAGCAACTGTGTAACAATAGAATAGCCAGCACAAAAGCCGTGCTCTGATCGGGAAACAATATTGTGTACATTTCTATATTCTACAATGTATTTGTGAACGATATGCTCCAAAAGTTTAGAGCGGGTAGAAAGTAAAGATATTCGCGTATCATTTGGTATTATTTGCTTGTTTTCCGACTTTCCGAATAGGAGCAGGACCATAGTTAATTTCCACAGCTGGGGAGCTGTTGCGGAGATTATTGATTTTTTAAAATATTACGATGAGATAGTTTACACACCATTCTTAATACTGATTTAGAAACATATTTAGAATAATATCTGGGCCAGAGCGTTTCGTAACATCAAGATTTAATATAAAAATATATACACCGGAGAAGGTTACTACAAGATTAAGAAGAGGAGCTAGATTGCTGCACGCGCAACATGGAGGTGTTGATAGCATTATCGGTAGAAACAACAAATTTCAAGTAATTATTGAAGGCATGCCCAGGATTAGAGCAGGATTAGAGCAGGATTGGTCATCAAGAAGAAACGAACAAGGTATAGAAGATATAGGAGTAATACATCTCCAGAACCTGGATGGATGTTTTACTTTTAATAAATGTAGTCAAAGTACTGCTAAAGTAGAAGCTCTTAGCCTCTATCATTTTAGCTCCTAATTTACTTTTCAATGCCTTAAATAAGGAAACATTATACTTACAATTAGAATGACGATTCTTACGTAAGCGTTTTACGCGACGAGTGAGCAGAATAATTTTTCTATTTTGCCTTGGGTTTACTTGGTTCCGTTTAATACATATTCGGGGAACATACTTTGATTGGCATTCCCGCACAATGTCAGAAAACTTAAGGAGCAGCATATCTGCTTTGCAAGATTGGCTACATGATTGAAAATCATGAAAAGATGGCGCTAATGTGTCAAGTACCGATGTTTAATCAGCTTTAGAAAAGTTCAAAACAAAAGTGACCTCATATGTTCGTGGAGGACTCGCTACGTTCAATGCGACGTAAACAACTTTTTGCTGACGAGGTAGTTAATAATAGCAGCAAAAACATCGTCGGAGTTAGGAGGGCTATAGAGAACACCAAGAACTATTACGATACCTGTAATGTATATTTTGCACCAAATATTTTCTGTGACCACCAGTTCCGGTATTAGAGAAAATGCAAGACTGGTTTTATTAAAACTGCCACACCTCCTCCACAGCCAGCATGCCTGACTTTCCGAAGAAGTAAATAACCAGCAGGTAAAATTTCGCTGTCAACAGAATCATTGAGCCAAGTCTCCGTAAGCCAAACAGTTGATGGGTTGTGGCATTCCACTGAACATTTGAGAGCTTCAATTTTGTTTCGTTTGCTCCTGGCATTTACATTGATGACAAGGATATTCTGATCGAAACATCAATCAGCATTTCCGAAAACAGGATAGGATGAAGCAGAGTTCATAACAGACGCTTGCGGAGAAGACGATTTCACGGAGGCTGACACCGCTGAAAGTGAGTGCGCCGAAACTTTGACAATGACATTCTTATCAGTGTCCAACATGTAACAAACACCGTCAGTCGTGAGGGCGCCGTGTTTAAGTTTCATATTACAGTATTCTTGCGCATATCTTGCGAACTCTGCCACAATGCTCTACCTTCCAGCCGAACTCGTGCAGAGGAGTCCTCACTTATATAAATTTTATTTCCTTCATATTTTCGCGCGTTGTTCGAGATCGCAACCTTTACCTGAAATTCATTAATTTAATGATTACCGGCCGAGGTTTACCCCTTCTTATTAATCCAAGCCTGTGGCAACGCTCTATGTCGTGACATTTTACACCGAGTTTAACAGAAACGAGCTCCAATACAGATTCAAGCAGATTGTTGGCCGTCTGAGAAGGCATCTCAAGTGATCCGTGAATTATCAAACTGTTTTTACGGAGTCTGCTTTCTAACTCACTCATCTCACGGTCAAGCTTGGCAATTAGTTATTGAAGCGCAGCAACGGTCTGCTCCAGTTCACTTACACGTGGTACAGTGTTTGACACAGACGCTGCCATTGCCTCAACATTTGCTAAACGACTCCCAAGTGATGCAACGGTTTCAGATAGGCTAGCTATTTCTTGGCTGATTCGGGCCTGCCCAGCCAGCAGTTGCGACAGCATTTCGTCTGCGTTTGGACCGAGATTGATCTCTATGTCACCACAAAGTGACCACAATACTATTCTTAGACAATGCACCAGTTGTATCACAAAGGCAATACGGTTCAGAGGGTCCGGTAGCAGCAAGAAACAGCGGTCATCACTTCTATAGCCCTTGTAATTGTATGTTACCTGCTGGATGAAACAGGCATGCTTGTAACGGGTGTTCGCCATGCCGCCACCGGACCCAATGAAGTAATGGTCACACGGTGCTGCTCTTATATCCTTGGGCACCCTCGCTGCCAACGCGACCGCTGTGCCATGTCATGTGCAGCACAGATGGTTGATCGAAGGCACGCCAATGAACAGAAAGTCCATCAGTCAATCAGCAGCGGCGCTTCATTGCACCGGTGAATACCGAGCATTGCTGTCAGTCTGAGTGATATTGAATCGTGGTAGAAGCCTGCGCGGTGTGTCGCCTCTAGGATCAAGCATCAGAACATCGGGGCAGCTGGCGATAACGGCAATCTCCAAGATAAAACAGGCGTGCTTTAAACGGGTGGTCGCCGTGCCGCCACCAGACCCACTCCCGAACATTTCCGAACAGGGAATGTCACTGGAGTCCACGTTTCGACTAATGGATTTGTCTACAGCTCTTGAGGAACACAACTACCCTTGCGGAAACATTGCCTCCAGCGGTATTTCCTGTTAAGCAAGTAAGCATAGAACGATCAAACTTAACAACGTGAGGATTAGAGCTAGTTGGCACTGCTTACTCAATATTACTAAGCGCAGAAGCTCCTGCACAATAGACGTGTTTTCACACAGGAGACGTCTGTGTTTGCTTTGATCTCTTGTTTTAACGATCTTTAGCTTAGTAATATTTAGTGTAAAAACGAAACGTCTGATGCTACGCATTTAGTGCCAAGCGGTCGTAAAGAGTGACCAACTTTTTTATGTTCCTGATAGGTAGGACGCACACGGTATGTTGCCAGTGCTCGCCTAATGAGATAAACATTCAGTTATGACTTGTAACTGAATAATTTTGTAAACGAGATTCGGACTATTGGTCACGACCAGTAGTCCAGGCCAAAAAGCAATAGCACGCAGTTCTTTACTGGGAAGATTTGATACACTAGAAGGCGAAAAGCGATGCAGTGCAGTTATTTGACTGTACAAGTTATTTCACGCGGACGCCGCAATGATGAAGTAATCGCGCAGCTCTCGCGCCTCGATGCACGAGGTGCACGTGTGGGTATGTGACTTTTTGTGCGACACGCCTGATTTGCTGTCAAGATCACGTTCGCATTATACATATAAGACTTTCGCCTTAGTAATGTTTAATGATAAGTACCAGTTGGCGGAAGTGCTTATAAAAATAGGAGGAGAAAATAAGTACGATCTTGAACATAGGGAATGAAAAAGTGTAATTTGAGACTTCGAATGATGTTCAATACCGAAGACAACATGTGAATATTGGCGAATGTAGGGGCAGAGCTTTTTAAATGACGTAACTTTCACGATCCTTGTTGAAAATATAAGTTCACTGCTTCCAAGAATGTTGTTAGTCTCGTAATGCATATAGAAATTGGGCGTGTGGCAGGAAGACGTGTTGTTCTGTGTGTATTTGTAACAGTTCTTTAAGGTTCATTCATCTCCGCCAAAATATTCAGTCACCCGTGTACGCATGTCACATAGCTCCCTTGTCGCCGAGCGATGACCTTTAGCTACACATTTGTAGGCTGACCCATTCTATCTACACTTGAAGTCCGAAGTTGTGGAGGAGGTGGTCGACTAACAGTGGAAACCAACACAAGTACCGCAGATTACGGCGAGATAAACGTGAAATAGGTTCGCTACGGCATGAATGTAATATAACGTCTGTTTTCCGGCTCTACCTGTAGTGTATAATTATTCCTCGTGCTTGTTTAGAAGAAGGTTTTTCACATTTTACGAAGCCACTGTTCGCCTTGAGCGGTTACTCTGTACGTTTCACAAGGCACGCAGGCTGGCATGCGACTTTTTAGAGCGCAGCTCTTACGCGCCCGTTCCTGCGTTGAGCCGCTTCGCGGTCGGCGTAACCGATAGAGCGAACACGGAGCCTCTCGATATCACGATCCACTGGCCTCTAAACTCGCTTTCTTCCTCCGTCAAGCGGGCTGGCCCCTCGGTCGTAGCTAATGCGCATGCGGGGCTAACACCTGCACGGCGGCTGGCTTCGCTTGTCATAATGGAGCTGTCAGCGTTTCGCTTGGTTCGCGACGCCTACAATGCCCAGAGTGGAGTTGCGTAGCACTCGAGCGCTGGTAGGTTTGCGGCAATATATAACGACGGTTACATTGCTACAACTGCGGATAGCCAAAACGTCAAACACAGTTGGCGTTTCCCCAACATGAAGCTGCGCTCAGAATTCGTATTAGGCAGTGTCATAATCTCGGTACATTTTTTTTTTACGAAACGCTCGCTTTTAGCTCAAGCTCTCGTTTGCATGAAACAAACAATATACTTGCCTTAAAAAGCTAGGCTGCTAGCATAATAATGCATACTATATCAGAAATAAAGCGCTCACAGGAACGGGTAGGCGCAGAAACAGCGCTGACCTCCAACTCAATTTTCATTACTACGGGGGAAACGTTATATAGGCAATGGCCTCCGAGATTCCGCGCCCGCGGGTTTCTCTCCAGCCTTCCCAATCGCACGGAGACAGTGTAATTTCATAGGTGGGCGTGCCTGCTCCTCCGCACCGCGGCGCTCGCCACTGAGGGTCGGAAAGGCTGCCGCGCTGTTGGCACGTCTTGCGTGAGGCAAGGAAGAAACGGTTTTGCGCTTTTATATAACCTACCATGGATTTGTAAATGTCGGGTCAATGAGTGCGAGAGGCAAAGTGTAACTGGGGCCTAATTTTTCTAAAGCGCGCTATTTTGTGCTGTAGATTTGCGCCTCCTACTCGTATATTAGCGCGCTTAGAGGTGCGATGCCTCTGTAAAAGCTCCGCGTGTGCTGTAAACGCACTGCAAAGTTTGCGGGCTGCTTTTTAGAGGGGTGCTGGCGAAGGAGATAAAAAAAAGTGAACCATTATTGGGCTGGGCGCGATAACGCTCGGGCCTGGCGCTCGCTCTGCCGCTGAAGACAGATCAATCGCAGCGGGGCCTTCGTAAAATAAACCTTTTTTTTTGTCGCCTCCGTGTTCTTTCTGAGGGCTCCGCCCAACTACTGGCCCTGAGGCCAGAATAGATATGTTCATCATTTTGTAAGATAAATTTAAGGCCGGCGACGAAAGTAGCCCGTTTCGAAGCAGTATCGCGAAAAACATGTATCGGTGCTTGCTTCATTTGTGCATTTTCCATTCGTTGTAACATCGTTTTTCTCAAGATATAGCGAAATGAGAACACCTGTACAGCTGCGCTCAAAGTTCCTTGTGGTCATTCGACTGACTATGCCCTGGTATCGAGAGAATCCACAGTCCTACGCGGCCGCTGGACGCAGCCGCCGCGTTGCGCAACAGTGGCGCAACGCACGTTGGAAGGCGCAACGCGCAACTGTTGCTATGGGTCTCAGTGCCATCACGACATTGCTGAGAGAATGCGAGGGTGGAAGCCATAGCTGGCAACGTGCCAGGGCACGGACGGACGGTAACCGCGAGTATAAAACAATTAAGGATTTCGCCTTAATACTACCAGAGACGAATTGATGCAAACTTATAGTGATCTAGAAGGGTACGCATTTGGGCTGGTTGGTTCATGATTACGGGTGAGAAACAGCGCTAAAAAGACGGGAAAAGAAAGGACACGAGACCACGGCGATGACTAACAACCAAATGTGCTTTATTCCTTCAGTCAGCATAAATATACTTCACCACTAACGTAATGAAAATACAGAAAACTCAGCCCGCGCAGAGGCAGTAAGGCGATCAACGAGACATGAATTCTATCTCCTTCGGAAGGAGGGAAATCGAGGGGTAGCTTACACATGCCTCGCCGCTATTGTAGATGTGATAAGCTTCTGAAATGAGGCGCGCGCGCTCGTCATGGTATTTTGACAAGAAAGTCGTATCGTTAAAAGATGGATGGCAACCGCAACTGTTACAGTGAAGAGATAACTGACTATCTGTAGCTTGTTTGTGAACCTTGTTCAAATGCTCGCGCATGCGGTCATTAGCGCACCGCCCCGTTTGCCCGACATAGTAACGCCCGCAAGAAAGTGGAATCTTGTATACAACTTCTTGACAACATTCAACAAACTTCTGCCTGTGCTTCTTAGTGCATCTTCTTTTCTTCTCTTCTTCTCGGTTGACTTGCTGGCACAGGCTACCAAGCTTATTTTGGGCAGAAAACAACAGCCCAACGCCTGCCCTGCTGACAACTTTCTTGAGATTGTGCGCGACTTTGTGCACGTACGGAATAACCGCAGCAGTTTGCTTCGAGTTTTTCTCGGATTGCACAGCAGCTGAGCGCTTGTTTTTAAAGCCTGCTACGAGGCTTTCGGCAATATTAGTCAAAAGCGTTGCTGGAAAACCTGGGAGCTTCAGGCGTGCTACTTGTGAAAGAAAACTTGCTTCAACTTGGTGGTCAGAAGACCTGTCTAGCGCCGCCTTCATGCAAGCTCTTGCAATTCCGCGTTTAACAATCTTCGAGTGCGCAGAGGAAAAAGGGAGAAGGCTCTTTTGAGATCTGGGCGCATAACTCCAACATAAATGGCTATTTGAGAACGAGAGTTCCAAGTCTAAGAAGCGCAGTTTGCTGTCTGAGGGATGCTCAGTGGTAAGTTCAAAAGAACTTAATTCCGTGAGGAACACGTCAAAAATTGTAGCACCAGCCGGCTGCGCGTCAGAAGGGTTAGTGCTGTAAAAGATTAAAAAGTCATCCTCGTATCGCATCACCTTTACCGTACTCGTCTTACTTAGCTTGCTCTCAAGATTGCGGTCATAGCTAGCTAATAAAATGTCACTAAGAACAGGGGGCGATGCAAGAGCGGCGAGGCATGTGTAAGCTACCCCTCGATTTCCCTCCTTCCGAAGGAGATAGAATTCATGTCTCGTTGATCGCCTTACTGCCTCTGCGCAGGCTGAGTTTTCTGTATTTCATTACGTTAGTGGTGAAGTACATTTATGCTGACTGAAGGAATAAAGCACATTTGGTTGTTAGTCAGCGCCGTGGTCTCGTGTCCTTTCTTGTCCCGTCTTTTTAGCGCTGTTTCTCACCCGTAATCATGAACCAACCAGCCCATATGCGTACCCTTCTACAGTTCATTTCTACTACATCGGGCTCTTTTTCATCGTTCGCGCCATTCTCGTGTTTACATTCTTCAGTCGTCTGCATCAATCTTCTCGCCACTGCGACTTGTAGAGCTCGTCTCTACGCCTACTCCCTCAAGCATTCCTACCTGCCGCCGGAAGTCGCCCTTCTTTTTGGGGCATTGATGCCTTCAGAAGGCCACGTGAAAAGAGTGTGCCGAATTTTGAGGTCAGAAGCATGCCGACAAGTACGCTTCTACACTGACTGCCTGCAGGTTGTGAACCGCAATGAACTGCCTTTCCCCAGTGCCCAGAAGAAGTTTCTTCAAGACCTGCGACTGGCGTCTCAGACTGCCGACTTCCTATGGGGCAACGTAATAGTCCAGCTGCCTAGGAACAAGCATCGTAGTCCAGGGCAAGGTCAAGAGGTCAAGGTGCTCGGAGATGCCTCGATCCCGAAGAACGTGGCTGATCTTCTGAAGCTCGGGCCGAAATTTTCTGAGCACCCTGATCTGGATAAGACAGAGGTGCTCAGCCTGGTGAGAACAGCTGCTGGCAAAGCGAAAACGGATGAAGCTGACAGGTGTATCAGAGAAGGCGTTGACTGCCTGCCTCAGCGGGTTGAAAAAGGCAACAGAGGTAGGCTTCGCACAGCGGTTACCGTTCTTCGAGAAGCGGGGCTGAAACTGCTCCTCTCCGACAAAGAAGGAGGATTCGTCGTGTTGCCTCGAGGTCTCTACAAAGAAAAAGCAGACGCGGCCATTCTTGGTAACTTCAACGAAGTAAAAGGAGTGGTTCCTGCGAAGGTAAAAACAAAGGCCGTTCAACTATGCGAAAAAGCCGGGCTTGCAAAACTGGCATCCTCCGTAAAGGCCTGCAAAGAGACCAGCCTTTCGGCCTTCTTCAGCTCCAAGACCCGCAAGGAACAGTGCCCGTTCCGGGTCATTGTTTCTGAGCGCGGAACCTGACAACGAGAAGTGGGAGTGTTTCTGCAAAAGTTTTTGTGCCTCCTTGATGTCGACGACCCCTACCTCATAAGGACTCCAGGTACTGTTTCTACCTTTCTCCCGGATGAGTCTCCAGTGGGCGTGCGTGCCTTTTCCGTGGATATCAAGGACTTATATTATTCGTTGCCTCAGGAAGATGTGTGTACAGAAGTTAGCAACTGTATTGACAAATATGGGGCTCTTAGGTTTCAAAACGCAAGTGGAATCACTGTGGACAGGTTTTTAGAGTTCTTAAAGTTTTATATGCGATCCACCTTTGTTTGCTTGGAAGATAAGCTTTTTATACAGCGGAAAGGTGTGTGCATAGGCTCTTGCATCGCCCCCGTTCTTAGTGACATTTTATTAGCTAGCTATGGCCGCAATCTTGAGAGCAAGCTAAGTAAGACGAGCACGGTAAAGGTGATGCAATACGTGGATGACTTTTTAATCTTTTACAGCACTAACCCTTCTGACGCGCAGCCTGCTGCTGCTACAATTTTTGACGTGTTCCTCACGGAATTAAGTTCTTTTGAACTTACCACTGAGCATCCCTCAGACAGCAAACTGCGCTTCTTAGGCTTGGAACTCTCGTTCTCAAATAGCCATTTATGTTGGAGTTATGCGCCCAGATCTCAAAAGAGCCTTCTCCCTTTTTCCTCTGCGCACTCGAAGCTTGTTAAACGCGGAATTGCAAGAGCTTGCATGAAGGCGGCGCTAGACAGGTCTTCTGACCACCAAGTTGAAGCAAGTTTTCTTTCACAAGTAGCACGCCTGAAGCTCGCAGGTTTTCCAGCAACGCTTTTGACTAACATTGCCGAAAGCCTCGTAGCAGGCTTTAAAAACAAGCGCTCAGCTGCTGTGCAATCCGAGAAAAACTCGAAGCAAACTGTTGCGGTTATTCCGTACGTGCACAAAGTCGCGCACAATCTCAAGAAAGTTGTCAGCAGGGCAGGCGTTGGGCTGTTGTTTTCTGCCCAAAATAATTTTGGTAGCCTGTGCCAGCAAGTCAACCGAGAAGAGAAGAAGATGCACTAAGAAGCACAGGCAGAAGTTTGTTGAATGTTGTCAAGAAGTTGTATACAAGATTCCACTTTCTTGCGGGCGTTACTATGTCGGGCAAACGGGGCGGTGCGCTAATGACCGCATGCGCGAGCATTTGAAGAAGGTTCACAAACAAGCTACAGATAGTCAGTTATCTCTTCACTGTAACAGTTGCGGTTGCCATCCATCTTTTAACGATACCACTTTCTTGTCAAAATACCATGACGAGCGCGCGCGCCTCATTTCAGAAACTTATCACATCTACAATAGCGGCGAGGCATGTGTAAGCTACCCCTCGATTTCCCTCCTTCCGAAGGAGATAGAATTCATGTCTCGTTGATCGCCTTACTGCCTCTGCGCGGGCTGAGTTTTCTGTATTTTCATTACGTTAGTGGTGAAGTATATTTATGCTGACTGAAGGAATAAAGCACATTTGGTTGTTAGTCATCGCCGTGGTCTCGTGTCCTTTCTTGTCCCGTCTTTTTAGCGCTGTTTCTCACGCGTATAGTCATCTACATCAGGAAAATCGAGCAGTTACAATGCTTTCCTCCGTAAATCTGTCCGAAATAAATGCAGTAACAGAAAAAAACACTTGCCATTCAGAACATCTGGCCGCTGATCCTTGCTTGCACGCGAAAAAGGCCAACGTGCACGCTGGCATGCCATGTGCTCTGCTTTCTGCCGCGGTCTCCGCTGCCACCGGAATCCTCACTAAACGCGCCCTCTCGCAGTAGCCGGGCCCGCCGAATAGTTTGTTTTTTTGCGCGCAATGTCGGAGGCTATGTACACATCGAAGAAAACACGAAAATCTGAATCTATCCACCAGGGCCCTTGACAGTTCATTGCAGGCAGCGCACATTTTTTTGCAGCAGTGTTAACCAGACTACACGTGAAAACATCGAAGCTGAGAATATCGTGCGGAGAGGCATTGGCTACGTCAGCGTAGCATCTGTGTCGCTCACAAAAAAGGATAACTGCGTATCTCCTCAAATCACATTTGAGGGCCCTGCGACAACAACGGACATAGGAAGGCTGTTTGCGTTTTCTTCCATGTATATAAGGTCTGTCTCGCAGTAATGAAATGGCAATTGGAGATCACAGCAGTGGCCGTGCGTGCTCGTTCTTACGCGTATTTCGTTTGTACTGTAGCCATAATTATGTTGAACCTTCGCGTGGGAGGTGTACACGGGACCGCAAATAGGCGTTAGTGCGGGCTGCGTAGGCTGCAAGTGGCAGTCATTGCTACGTGCAAATAATGTAGTTGTCAGGGTACGCTGTCAGGATAGTCATTGGAGAAATTTTACGTTAGAAAAAGAAAGTCACAAGCTGTATTACTGTTATTTGGCTGGTGTATGGGGTTTAACGCCCCAAAGCGCCTCAGGGTGTATTATCCGCGCCAGTGGAGTGCTCCGGATATTTTAGAGCATTTTGAAGTGTACAACGTGCACTGAATCTGCACAGTACACGGCCTCTAGCATTTCGCGTAGTACTTGGGAATACGGCCGCCGCGGCCGAGATCGACGCCGTTCTTTCTCTGGTTACAAACCACGCGTACCTGCTGATATGTCTGCTTATACTCTTGAAAAGCAGATCCAGCTGCTTGGTAACATAGTGCGATGCTTCAGACACTGCTGCTGCGCGCATGCGCCTTTGTTGTATTTTCATAACTCTGCAGGCATAAGAACTGGTTGAAGTGTTGTGCTGGAACGTTTTCTTCCTGCTCCTTTCACACGTCATTGTTTTGATGTTCACGGTACGCCATACACTGAGGAAGACTTCTCTGGAGCGGCCACGGACGTGGCTCTGGACGCTCGCGCTGTCCGCAACTTCTACCTCGCTAACAGTTGCTACTCGGGCTTGTTGGTACGGCATATTTTTGATTACTGTGGTATCTCTGTGTGTCCCTTTGTTGCCATCGTGTAGCATTTCTTCGCGCTACCATTGCTATCAAAATATGCTACCTCACGTTAACTACAAACTTTTCTTCATGCTCAAATTATTCTAAAAGTGCCTAGGAGATGCTATGACTATGTTTGGTATCAATAATGCAATGATCCGTACATAACTTTGCGAAAAAAGAGCGGCTGAAACGGCCGGCTGGCCTCAGTAGAAACGAATGTTTGAGAGTATTCTACTTTGATGCAAACCATCCGCCAAGATATTTTAAATGCGAAGCATTTCTTTGCGAACATTTGGTGCTTTGAGTGTTTCTATCTATGTATCTATCTATCTAGCCGCCTACGTCTCGGTGCCCTCGTGATTGACGCCTTAACTTGGTGTACACCAAATTTGGCGTGGGAGGGTACGAGGATTTGACGCATATGACTGGTCATGACATAAATAACGTGAAAATCATGTCGCTTACGTCGTGAGACCCTTTCCTCCAGACACGTGTGTCACACACCCGTTTACCTCAGGCCGCGGTGTACGGGTATGTGCCACAGGTGACTGACAGTTTATATCTACTCAGGAATGGCGAGAACCTACATTGGTAAATTAAAAACCAATCTGTGCTCAATACCAATTGAAGAAAAACCGACATCGTCAGCGTTGACCCAACGAAAGGAAAGAATAAGAAATGGGATCCCAGCAGGGACTGAACGCAAGCATTCTGCGTCGCAATCAGGTATTCCACCACAGAGCCACGCCAGGTCTATGAACTGGTTTGGAAAAACAGCCTATGCAGACGTAATGACGGTGCAATGTCAGTTGTGGTTGTGCTGCTCGCTATCTAATTTTATAAGAAAGCAATAAACACTACATATGTGCTACTACGATGCAGACGTCATATCAGATTAACGTCTGTGGGTCCAGGATTGGCTCCGCTTTTATGACCGCCTAATAAACATTTCATTTGTTAGAGACGTGAGTTGGGCTAGTTGCTGCGTATTACCTAGAGACATGACTGAATAGAGCAAGAAAACTGCAGACAAGATAGAGACGACAGAGAGGACGGAGCGCAAACTTCAACTGAGCATTTATTCACAGAAAAACACGAAAAACACAAGCTGCGCAGGAGGATGCGCAACACGCAAAATGTGACTCAAGCACGCGCCCCAAAGCGTCCTTCCCGTGCTTATGACACCCACACGTGCCACACCTACCCAAACTGTTCCGTGCGCAGATTTATTTCTAAGAATATGCATTCGTCATTGCTGAGAGCCTGTGACGGTGCACTCACACACCGATAACCTGCTTTTCTTATGCAAAAAACCTCGAACATTTCTCTGTCTGCTTGCCCTCAACCACCTGAGCACACAGGTGCAGTTAAACCGCGCTGTACACATATATCTTCGGCAATGGCCCGCGAAATGTCCTGCAGCCACGACAGCATTGACAGCTGCACGGTGTTCCCTCAAACGATCGTTTAAGCAACGACCCATCTGACCAATGTAGAGCTTACCGCATGACAGTGGAAACATGTAAACCACTTCAACGGAGCATTCTACGAACTGCGTGGCATGCTCTTTTACAGCCGCGAACACCCTCCGCGGTATTCACCATGCGGCACATCCTGGAGAGATTTTCGGCGCAGTAAAAACTACTGAAACGCCGCACTTCAGTGCTGCATTTTTTAAACGGTGCGACACTTTGTGCATGTACGGCACCGGTACATGACGCACCTGAGTGTACTGCTCACTGAGCCCCGTGCTTGGTCGAGCATGCTTCACCTCGGAAATGAGGTTTTCCGCTACAGTCTCTACGGCACCGTCAGAGAATTCCGCGCTTCGCTGTCTACTAACCTTGTGCATAACACTCCAGGCCACCTGGTGCTCACAGGTTTTCTGCAGGGTGGCTCGAAGGCAATTCACTGCTATTCCCCTTTTGAGTGTCTTCGAGAGGGCCGAAATATAGTAGACCATTGGTTTCTTACTTCGGGGGCAATATGCTCACCAGAGTTTACGTTATGTCGTAATTTTTTTATATGTCGATGATTTCCTGATTTTTAGCGAAGACGTGGCTAATGATGCTAAGGATGGGCCGTGAATAGTGTTGTGGAAGCTTTTAAATCAAATTCATGCGGTCTAAGGTTCACACATGAGATGCCAGTAGACGGGTGCTTGCGATTCCTCAATGTCCGCGTTAGATTTATTGAATGTAAACTCTCAGCGGGTACGAGCAACGTTTCGCACGACGCACAGCTCAGGCCCAGTCACGGTGCACCCTGTGGACGTTACGGAAAGTGTTTCCGTGCAGTAATCTTCACGCATGTGCACTATTCAGCCGGTGCCGTAATACCGCACTTTCCGTGTGGTAAGCCGGCCCTGATCGCTAGAACACTGTAATTAAAATACGCGGAGTAATCGCTAGGTGCGAGTGTTTCGTGACTGTCAAGGTAATTGTACGGGGAATCGTGTGCAGCCAACAATGCATCACCACTTGCCACCCATCGCACGCACACCCACAAGGAACTGAAATTCGCATGCTCAGCCAACGAAGCGCTGGACAAACGCACACAGTTGTTGCCTTGTGGATAGCAGACGCTGTTGTCGCACATCGGTTCCATCACTTCCGGTTTTCCAGAAATGACGTCGGTCTCGCAATGTTACCAATATTTCTTGAAAGCAAGGTGGAGACAGTCGGGGCATTCAATAAAATTCATGTGCAACGAATCCGCGTATAACTCCAGCCTGTAAATTTTCAGTAATGACGGAAAGGAAAAAAGGAACGTACCCAGCGAATTTGATTGAAGTATATTGACCTCGAACATTCGCCGGAGTTGGTCTATCAACAATCAAGGATTATTTATTGTGGAAAACTGTGCATGCTCTCTCCGTCCATGGCATAAAAATAAGTGGGCTAGTAAAAGGCATTCCTCATTTGACAAGTACATGGTTATAGATGTCCGACAACAGATTTTAATAATAGATCGTATAGTTACCACAAGTTAGTAAGCATGTTAATTGTGCAAAGCGACAACAGGGCAATAAGGTTTTCACAGTGTGCGACAGTAAATCTTATCGCACCTCTTTCCTCTAGGTTCTGAAAGAGCGGTAAACGTTGAAGGATCCGCGTTCTGGCCTACCGTATTTACACTCACGCTACCTGCACCTGGGATACTACATTTATTCGTGATCTATCAGCAGCGGTTGGTCGAGGTTAATGATGTGCTTAATGATAGGTAATGCATGCTGGAGTTGGGTATCTGCTAACATCTGCTAGTGTTTCCACGCGTTGGTTCAATCATGCAATCGAAAATTACACACACTCATAGTTCTCCAGTAGGAAGTTTCTCAAAAATTTTTATTCCACACTCATGGAAATTTGGCCGCTGCAGCCGGGAATCGAGACCTTCGCTTTGTTTTAAGGAGCACAGCGCCACAGCCGGTGAGCTATGATAACGAGATGAACAGCTTTAAGTCTACGAAACTACAATATTACGGGGAATGACATAAGCAACTGCTACATCACGTATAACTATATTCATCGATCGCGGCATTCCTCATGCCTCGTATGTCATAATATAACTGAGTGGTGCCTTCTCAAGTATATCAACACGCCCCCCCCCCCCACCAACTATTCTCGAAAGGCATGCGATCTGCCTACGCCAAGGTAACCTCTCGCTGTTGGGAGATGTACTATACCATGGTCGAGTTAATTAAATGTTAATCAGTATATAGTTGCTCAACAGTCTGTTCAGAGCGCTTTGGGACGCTAAATTAAGCGTAGTCGCTACCGCAGCCCCGCATGCATGGTTGGTTCTGCAAAAAATATTTCTCGCAGCCATTTCGATCTATCCAATTGCAGACTTGCTGAGTGGTACTTTCCAGAACAGCTGTATTACCCACGCCCACCGATTCTTTCAGGCTGATATTATACGTGGCCTGATTACTTGCTACTTCTCTGCAAACGCCTACTGAAGCGGACAAAATGTACTTGAATGTTGTAGTGTGATTGTTCCTTTGTAGGTACGTGCTCGTAGCAAAAATCTGTGGAGTAAAGGTAATATGGCAGCAGTGGATTTTCCAGTCGGTCAGCTCCCCGCAAGTCATTCAACGGTAATGGCACGTTCGGACTCTGGTGTGCTGGCACTCCTTCACCTTGGGCAGAGTTTTGGTGGTCGCCATTTGGCGAAACCCCTTGCGTGTACCGGTGAGCTCTGGGAACGCAAGGTTTAGCGCTGTGTGTGGTGTACTTTTAGATCCGGTGGTGTACGCGACCCAAATAGACAATTGTCGACGGCGTTTTGGCAAAAGTGTTAGCCAACTGGTGAACTAGAGTGCCTTTATTGTGTTCTCCGCTGCTTGGCGGGTTTTGAATATTAAGGTGCTGAGATGCACTGGATGCAGCAGCACGTAGTATTACACATAAAATGCTGAAACTTCACTTTTCCGTGCATTTAGCCTTCATTATAACACGCAATATAAGAGTAAATCATTACAGGCTTGCGTTGTGCTCGTCGATTCCTTTAAACATGCATTGGTTTTAGTAGAGTGCGACATAACTGAACTAAAAAAAAATATCGGCCACTTACTAGATTTTGCACATACGCGCATTTGAAAGCTATGTAACGCCACACTTTTCTATTTATCGCCAATATGCACACAAGATCAGCTTAATGATACCAGTCACCTCTAGGCTTAAATGAGGTATATTGACAGCACTAAAACTTAATTACTTTCTCAGCGTGAACATATCTTGTGGCGGATTTAGGATTACCTACTTACGTATGCATGCGTGTTCACAAATTAAGAAACTGTCGGAAAGGATAGCGAGCTCACATTCAGCCAATAATCACTTTGCTGGTGTGCCATTCCAACCAGCACGCAACATATGAATGTGTTCTGGTACTCCATGTTTGATACATGTAGAAATATAAAATAGAAGTTTGGAATGTCGGCAAAGAAGCAGTCTGAATGTTTCCATCAACAGTCTCATCTCTCCCCCTACAGCCGTCATCTCCCAATGTTTCCACTGCATTCTAGTAATCTCCCTCGCCGTCGTCACACAGGTCTCTTCTTCCCGGCTTAATGACCACGCCACAAATGTCGATGAAATTGTCGATGCACGCCTGCGGCACTGTGTCCTTCAGATAACGCTTCACCCAGAGTAGGCACTCTGGAACAAGAGAATACAAAGGGAGCAAGTAAGCTACGGGACTGCGAAGTATGCAACATAAGGCAACAGGACAGCCAACAAAAACAGTGATGCCAGAACAGCTGTAAAATTGTGGCTATAGTTTTCCTCGAATTACATGAAAGCTACAGCAATAAAAAGGAAAACAGGAAGATATGGAGTTTCAGAACGACTACAATAAGATTGCGACCGTCGTGCGCACGCTTTACACTGGCCTGATGAAGTCAATCTAGTTTAATAACACTTAATGCGACATTTGTTCATGTTTTTTACCTTTTTTTCTTGTGTGGCAGTTATCGCGACCTTTTTCACAAACTATAGATGCTTCATTCGGTTGAAAAGATTTAGATCTCTTGTCATTATTTCTAAATAGATAAGACCGGCGAAACTTTGGGGATGTGTACGTTTTGGCACTCAAATGGGACTGCGCTTGCCTGCATATTGAAAATAAGGAGACATAAAATGAAAGTTAAGGATTGCTTTCAAGACGTCCTACAGAATTGCGAAAGCGGCACCGAGGGGTTCTCGATAAACTGCCGCCGGAATCTCGAGTAAGCACCGGTAGTGTTCCGACGGCGAGGCGTTGCGCGTGTCTTTGACTTGAGTTGCGCGGTCGTTATCGGCGGTATTGGCTGGACAGTGACGCGCACACTCGCACTTCTGGGCGCACGACAGGGGTCCGGCCCATGGCGAGTCCAAAGAGCAATTCAACACGTCACTGGCGCGATCTCTTACGTCACGAAAAAACGGACTAACGCGATTGCTGGAAGCGACGCATTGGAGAAACACTATGACATCTTATGAAAGATAGCTACGCCAATACCAGAGCGCATTCGGGTGCGGACGCACCCACGTGGCTGCCAGCGTGAGCAACGTTATGTAATGGAGAAGCAAACCTAAAGTTCTGATAAAAGAGAATGAGAACTTTGAAAACGCCGCCAACCTTGCGTTTCATGCTACGTTACATGACAGCGGGACGCGACTGTCTGAATGAGGGTGCCTCGCAGTCAGTGCCCTCCGGGAGCAGGCAGGTGATACCGTTTGTGCAGGCGAGCGCCATTTGCACCTGTTGACGTGGAAATCTCCTTTTCTGAAAGTGGCGTGCAAGCATAACGATAGACACGTGCGTGAAACTGCAGAAGTGATAAGCTTTAATAGAAACAACGAAAACTCGGACATTATATTCAAGGCGTCTGCCACAGTGCGCGTCAGCGTGTTCCAACACGACATGGCGCTTCTGTCGGACGTGTTGCCACCATGAATCTTGCCTGAATAAGCACTCTTCGATTGTAGCATTTGACAGGTTCGCTGTAAAATTTGTGAGTCCCGCAAATCGCATACAGGAAAGATTATGAGAGGAATTTTGTGGGCATCAAACTAGGTTCCACTGCATGGATTGTGAGAAACCTTGTTACATAGCAGAATCTTTTGTCTACATGAAGCAATTGTCTAAATGGGACACAGGCGTGTGTGGCAAGATATAACTAAGTACAAGAAAGTGATGGCGTCAGAGCAATAACCAATCAGCTACAGTGGCGAATGCAAGTTCTCAGTATATGGACCAATGTGTCCATGCGATGCCAGCATTCTATACGAGGCACATATGTGGATGAACGAAACGACTGAAGCTTCATAAACTCACGATGTCCGTGAAATTCCACGTCCATTATGCAGCATTTGTTGTTCGCATAATAGATTATGGCGTCTCTCATGGTAGGATCTGCAAGAAAAGGGCGTAAGCGTCACACACGGTGTATGCGTATGCATTAGTACATCTTGTGGAACGTGTGCAATATGTGCAACCCGTGCCCATAATGTTTCATACGGGTTGGAAGTAGATATTTACGCATGTTATGATACATGACATTGGGCGATTCTTTTCTCTCATATGGGTTCGCGCTTGTAAGGCTGTTTGCAGAAATTTAAAACCCGGAGATAAACTCAAGAAGCGGAAGGCACGTTTCGCATTCTAATGAGGCAGTCGCGAAATATTCAATGAGATTGATATCACATTTTATACGATTCAAGAGTGTTCTTCATAAACATTTTACACGGCTGGTCAGTGTGCTTCGCTAACTAGTCCTACACGGTTGGATACATAAGCAGCGCCTGTATGTGAATACATGTGAGCTGAATTTTTGCTGGCGTCCCTATTTACACTTTACACATATCTCACTGCGCCATAACTACTCAAGCCGCCCTATTTTATCGTGCGACAGCGCCAGCCATTGGGCGGCCTCTGATGAGCGTCCCTATATATCCTTAGATCCCCTATATCGAGCGCTACTGTTTATGAAGTAGCTAAGGCAATTATTTATCTATAGAGAATAATTTCATGGCGCGAAGGCACTACAGAAATAAAAGAAGAAAACTAGAGTAACACGTGCAGTTAGATAAAAACATGGATGATCCCTCTGTCATAGGAATTAGTATAACACGAAAGTGAAACGTGTCTTCACAGACGTAGTTGAGCGTTTGTTGGGCATTCGTTCGCACCACGAGCGAAAGAATGAATGCTATAGAAACCAATTGTAATGTCACCCGAAGAACGGCAAGCAGCTCGAAACTTGCAACGTGCTGCTAATGCAGTTGTTAATGTAGTTGAATGGGCAGTTCCAGGTAATCTAACAGAAAAATGATGTCGACTGCGTCATCAATATGTCTGGGAAGAACAAGATTTTTCATATACACGTGCTCAATAAATAGGAAGATGCTGAACCTGTCAAACGCAACAGGTGTCAGTTGTTTCAGAGGTCAGGGAAAGTTTCTCTGACGAAGGAGATGGAGCAAAACAAATGCCAATATTGGGCTCGTATCGCAGGCAGTTCTGCACGGATACCAAAGGATTACCGAACCTTACAGCTCAACAAGTTTTAGAATGTGCAGGCACTATTTCAGGATTATATGCAGACATTTTTCCAGACACACCTGGAAAAACGGTGCGAATTATTTGGGTAATAGTGGCGACAGAGCAAAACCCGCTTGTACTATAATGGCCTAACTGAACTCTGCTCTGTGAAGAATTCTGTATTGTGTCCATGCGAACACTCAGGCCAACTTATGGTGCACAGATAATTCGTTTCGTCCCGCGCCCTTGTGCTCGAATACGTATGAACAACTTTCTCGAAAAAGGGGGTGATGTGATAATGTGATGCGCGGATGGAAAACGAAACGAAAAATTGAATATATAGTGTGCCGTGCGGTGCCGAAGAGGATGTGATGTGTGCGTGTATGTGGCGTACGTTGCCGACGAGGAAGTCAACGCCAGCTCGTGAGGCGCGGCCTCGAGGGTGCTTGACCCGTGTCTTCGGCAGTGGGCAAAGTTCCTCCTTCGAGGCAGGACTCCCTCGTTGGGCGTCTGGCCCATAGGTACGACCCCGGCCATGTCGCGACACTCCCACCAGATTAATAAAAAGCTCAGCCTCCGCTAGACGACAGGTCTAGGAGAGCTGGCGCCAGGTTCCTGAACCTGCCCCTCGCCCGCTGGTCCAGGAGGGATGACGTGGGCTGCCGAGACGTACCGCTGGTGCTCAAGGGCACGATCCCCTGCCGCCGGAAACCACGTGCCCTCGGCTCCAGTTCGTCGACAGAGGAGCAGAGCCACTGGAGTTCCTCGCGGCGGCTCTGGGGTTTTGACTTCGTCACTGCAGGTGATAGCGCTACAACATCGTCGTCTTCGCCACTGAAAGGTGCCGACGGGCGTCAACGACGGCCCAGGCGATTACTCCGACGACCTGAACTGTAGGCCGGACGTTCTATTTAGTCATTTAGTTTAGTCCGCCTGTGTTTTGTTAGGAATTTTTATAATGTTTGTTGTCCATGCGTGAAGGGTGTAATGGAAGCGGCACGTGTGTTTGTGCACTGGCGTGCTGTCTAAATCTTTCTGGAGCGGTCCTGCCCCAATGACATCACAGTAGCAACTGTGGCAGTTCGCGCTCGTCCTATGTATACTGGTGCGTTCTTTTCGTGCCTCATTCGTGTTTGAGCATCGCGCTGCAAGTGTCGAGCTGTGACAGTGTTTAGTTGGAACTCGCCTTCTGTGTTTTCTTTTCTTGCGTCCTTTGCACTTTAGCAGCACACAGCATGTTCCCACTTGCTTGCCGTTCCTGTGAGATTCCAATTTCTTGCTATCGCGTTCATTCCTTTGTCCTTTAGGCGAAACCGTGACTTCTGTTCTTTTCCTGCGTCCTTTGTGCTTCAGCAGCGCGCAGCAAGTTTCTAGCTGCTTGCTGTTCTTCCTGTGGCATTCTAATTTCTTGCTGTCGCATTCATTTATTCGCCCTTGAGGCGAAGCTCTGATATTTTTATGTTCTTCTAGTCTTCCAGTTATAGGTGAAACTATGTTTGACGAGTTCCTCTTCTTTTATCATATTTCGCTGTCATCTGTTTTATGTGACAAAGGCCCCCTGCTACAACAGATTTCTTCTGAAGTAAACTGCTCAAAACACCCGTTGCCTTCAGACGAGCAACGACCTTATGTTTCCCACGATCCTCCAACGCCGCCAATGTCTCGAATGCACACAAAGCACACCACTGACACACCATGCCCAGTTGAAAAACCCACCAGAGTGTGTTTGGCGTGTTCTGGTGTGTTTTGGTGTTAACACCAGAACACACTGGTGTGTTCTGGTGGATACACCAGCCTGGTGGGATGTGTTCTGGTGGGAAAACCGACCCATCGTGGTGTGTTCTGGTTGGACGTGTTCTGGCGGGATGTGTTCTGGTGTGAAAATCGACCCAGTGTGGTGTGTCCTGGTGGGAACGCAGACCCAGTGTGATGTGTTCTGGTGGAACGTGTTCTAGTGGGGTGCAAACCTAGTGTGGTGTGTTCTGGTGGGAAATGCAGTCATTCACCTAACCTTGTGCACTTAGTATTATCAAGTATGCAGTGACAAACTTGGGCATGTAAACGTTATCCTATTAAAATAAAATTTCACTAAACGCAATGAACGATCAACAGTATGACAACGCTATTATCTTCACCCGGCCCTGCTATCACACTAGCACCAAAGTGAAATTGTAATATTAAAAAAGAGAGCAGGATACCTTGCCATCTATGCAAAGAACAAAACATATGTTCCATTCCATACACAAGAGGATGCCACTGATCGACTGTATACGGTTCTGTGCCGTGCAGACAAACTATGGAATTGTGAGCTCTGATGTCACAACTGGTGTACAGGTTAAATTAGGTAAGTTTTACGCCTGCATATGTGCAGTACAGAAAATATTTGTGTTAGACGCTTTTTGAGTACCTTGTAGATCTCTAGCATGCCTTTCACTAATTTATCTAGCTATTTACCTAAATAAATATTTATGTATATATATATATATATATATATATATATATATATATATATATATATATATATATATATATATATGCACACACAACATTAGAAACCTCACGGTACACGGTACAAGACACCATGGTAAGAGAACTGCATAGACTTCATGCACACTCATGCATTGCAAAGCTGACAGTAGTTGATGGGGAACCCATAAAAAGACAAAGAAAGCGAGAAAGCGATGTCACATTTGCATTTATTCAACACATCTGCACAGAACAAGTTTTTGTACTTCTAATTGCACTATATAGACATGGTGAACTGCAGTAGGCATACATGCATGTACATCAATGTCCAATAAAAAAAGAATGCAAAATAATCAAAGTAACAGGGCTATACGTTTGAAAATTTCAGCAATCCCAGAACGTTGTGCCATAAAGTGCTTGATTATATCTGCTATAAAATTTTGAAATTATGCTGTACTCGCATAGGAACATTGGAAATGAAAAGCACATTTGAAATGGAAAGCCAAAAACCAGCTTGTAAACCCACTAAAAATTATGAGATATTGTTCTTATGGCCTCTGTCCTTAAAAGGGTAGACCCCAAAGAAGGAAGGGCGCAACAAGCCAGCTGCCAGTATCGGACATATCACTTCTCAATGTGGCAACCAAGCACAGAAATATAAGTTCACTGACAGCTAGGCAGAAATAGCATCAGCAAATAGCATCAAAAGAATGTTTCACATGTTCGTTGTTAAGGAACGGTTGCAACTGTAGTTTGTTTTCTGCATATGCATATTTTTCCTGCAAAATGCCAATACTACAAATGTCATACGACAAGGCGGTTAGACAAGCAAGGTGAAGTTGAGGTTTATTTCGGGGAAAAAAGCAAAACAAAGAAAGGTACAATTTGCCTAGGGGACCGTGGAAAAGCTATAAAAGCCTGACAAGGCGCCTGCCCCCTGAAAGCCTAAAATCCCACCAAAATGACAAAATGCTCAGTGTAAAAAATTAACAGTCAATAATGAAATAAGCATAAATTAGTTGCTACGTGCAGGTCACATGTGTATAAGAAAACAAATAGATGAGTGAGTTGGCCCAGGCAATGACATCAGTAAGGCATATATGCGACCAACAAATGAAACAAAGTTTGAGAAAATAAACAAACATGAATGTGACATTACATGACGAAATGTAATATTTCAATGCATAAGGTTTCAGAAATTAAAAAAAACAAGGAAAACAAATACTTTAGAGAATACAAAACAATGATTATGATGATGGTGAATATGTTTATGTAGATAGCATAAGTGTGTGCACAGGAGGGCAGGCTGCCCCCCCTATTCACCTAAGAGGGGGGGGTGCAAAGTCAGCCCCATACATTGACATAATAGGCAGGGGGGCGCTGCCAATCGAGGGGGGGGGCAATGTCAGCGCCATACATTGACATAATTGGGAGGGGGGTGCTGCGACGAACCTTCACCCCCCTGAAGGGGAACCCTGCGCACGCCTATGGTAGATAGTAAGTGTGACTGAATCTTCCTTTTAAAAATCCTGTATGAGTCTATATCGTCAATCAGAGTAGTTACATTCGGGTGTCAGATCAAGGTTAAACGACAAATATTTCTGCAATATTCTCTGCCTTACTATCACATGCTCACCGATGAAAGAAAGAAAAGGAAAACTGTACATTCTAACCTATCATATCAACTGTTGGACAAGGTGCACCATATGAACTTTTGGAGAAACACGTCTCGTACACTAGAAGAATATGGCACACATCTTTTAGTCACCTTCGAAAAGATTCGGCATTTTTGCTACAATGAATGTTCCCCCTCGATTTACAAGAACACACGGTGAAGCCATGCTGCTTTCATGCAGCAAACACTGCCCTGCATGTGCTGGTGGATGCTCGATACTGTACATGAAGGGTAAAAAATACTGCTGACAGATAATTTCCTGGCATAACAATAATATGGTCTGAGCGGCTGCACTATACAGTATGGAAACCTCTTGAACAAACCTCTTTAACAATCTCTGAGCAATAAATGCCTCAGACTCCTCGACAGTTTCCTTGAGCAGCATGAAGAGGCTTTTAGAAAGCGGCATGAAATGCCTGATGTATCTTGATGGCAGAATGTCATCGAGACATGGGATGCTGTAATGCAAAAGCCACAATTCTCATTCGGTTGCCTTCCAAAAGGCCCTTTCTGAAACTACAGAGGGCTGCAAGAACATCAAGTGTTGCTGTCCTCACGTGACTTAGACCTACGTCACACTGTGTTTACACATAACCACCAGCTCGATATGAACACCACAAATGTTTTTTTTTAAGGAAGTGGCATTGAAAATGTACTAATTGCATTCCGAGCAACCCCAATAAACTTGTTAGTGTTCTTGACACCGATTTTATTAAGCGCAAGAATACAAAAAACTTCTAAAATCTGAGTCAGTACTCCATCACCAATATCTCACATAATTGGTGCTTTACAAGGAACCTTCTGATCTCGCACCTTCAAATATGAGCTATCAGTGGTTGTAATCCAGTAAGCACATTTTTATTGAATTACGACTCACACAAGCACAAGCTTGCAATCTACTTACAGAGAGGCCAGGAAGCATTACTGCTGAATTTCTTGCCACACAATCAGAGAGGTCAGCATCTGGGTTGTCGACTTCAACATCCTCAGGAACCTCTTGACTACATTCCGAATTACCATGGACCTTGCTGACTGTTATAGGAAATTCATCCTGCAGATATGGTTCATCTTCGAGCCCGACATTGTCCTCAGTAAGCTCATCTGAACTTGCCTGCATAGAAAAGAGAGAGACAAAACAGAAGTGAGACGATATTCAGGAGTTATGCATTCATGTTCGTAAATCAAGTATAAAAGCCACATAAGCAATTTTGTGAAAAAAGCAATAAGCGACACGATAGAGTTAGCTCTCGCCTAGAAGTTGAATCGCACTAGAGTCACAGCTGTTCAATGCTGCCAGTATGAAGGCAGCAAATATGCACCAATGCTGGCATGACATGTGCTCTAGCAATTTAAGCATATTTGTTTTTTTTTGGCCGTTCGCTCCTTCCGTGTGACAACCAGTAGTATGTTACTGATGTACTATTCCAGCTTGGTGCTACTGACTGGTTTCTCAGAAATTCTGGGCAATGAGGGACGTATTATAGATTTCTCCAATTGAGCAATCTAGCAAGAGAAATGAGTGATCTGGTCATGCGACCATCCATTTCGTTGCTTGTCACTGTGACATGCCAAGTAGCACCAATGGAATTTAGGCTTCTAGCACTCGCAATATGACGAGAGGTGAGAAACTGGCAATGCTTACAGCAAAGTGGTGCAAGCATAAAGAGATCACAGATGCTGCAATACTGGATAAGTCATAGGAATCATTCATGGTTCTGGCAAGAAAAGCGTATTAATGAATCTTATCTGCTCCAGTTTAATCTCATTGCCACCGTCCTTTCGACAGCAGCTCAGCATTTTTAATAACAGGCAAGACTGAATCAAATGGTTGAAACGGGATTTGTAAATGGGATAGCTTTATGGATGTGAAGATGTACACAGTAGCCCAAACTGAAACAATACAGGCCAGGAATCTTTCTTCCTGTCTCTGCTTGCACTACCAAGCACTACTTCATTCATTTCATTGAATGAGGTACATTTACTCAATGTGGATGCAATGCGGTTTGTATTGTAGCCTCTGCATAGCACTAGTGCGTTAATGTTTTATGAAGACAGGCAGTAACTGATTTTCTTCGTGGAAATGTGTGCCTCATTTCTTTTGTCACAAACTGCAAGTACATGGGACATTCCTAACGCACCTTGACAACATTTGGGTCCTAGATTTGCTGTTCATAAATAACTGTTCCACTCGGGCACTTTTGAAAGGCCATGCAGTCGATGGCCGTCAAAAAGCCACAACTCTATCGACTCAGTGCACTTGTCACGCTGCTGCTACATGGCAGTTTTGAACGACCGTTGAGGGTTTGAGGCTTTTCTGGAACAGATAGTGTGGCACTGTGGATCTTTATTTTCATTTTCATGTCACCGAAAGTTCAACAATATAAATCCTCATAAAGGCACAAATGTGTCTGTCACTTTTGTTTAAACGATTCAATCAACTGTTTATACGTAGTTTTGAATGCATATTTAGTATACCTACTGACAGCCCCCTAAGCATTGTTCCCCACCAACCCAACCACTCCTTCCCCTCTTACATATACAGGCACCTACAATTTTATATTACTCTATGCACCTACCACCCCGCCCCCGTGTTGTTTTAGCAACCTCCTCCTCCTCCTCCTCCTCCTCCTCCTCCTCCACCCCCCCCCCCGTCATTTCGAAGTTATGGGTAAAACACTGCTAAAAACACTGCTGGCACTGCGCGCCCCGCTTCTACATCGATGTGAAACAGTTACAAAGTTAAACGAGGATTGCATCGCCCCGCGGTGGAAAGCTGTGATATCAGTCATTTACAGCGAAAGAAGCTCTTGCCTCAGATAAGCACGAACAGAGCGGCTGCATGTGCGAATTGATATTGATAACGCCGGGCTCTGAAAGTCATTTCAAGATATCACAACTTACCTGTGAAGCATCTAGAGCAGCAGACGATTCTTTCTTCTGGCTCCACACAATCTGTAGGGGAACTTTGACGATGTAGTCGGTTCTAAATAGAACCGAAAGCGCCGTTTCTGAGGCGGGACCGACCACCACGACGGGGCCATGGGTGCGCGGGGGCCCAGGGCCCAGGGCCCAGGGTCGTCACTTCAACAGCTGCGCTGTAGTGAAAGAACTACGATCTGCAATCATCACATTGTAATTCACCACGTCGTACACACGCCGTTGTTAAGCCCCAACACCGAGGTGCTTTGGTGGCGAAGACGGTTAGCGCGGCAGTTCGTGGTGTTTAACGCCGTGGGTTCGAAACCGCGCCATGTAGCTTTTTTTTTAGTGTTTTCGTTTCTAGCTTTGAAACATTGCGTCAAGATTAACATGACTTCTCCGAAGGAACCGTAACTTTACTTTTTAAAAGAAAATCAAGCGGAAGGCTGCTGCAGCAGTACACTGTAGCTGCAACCGTACTCAAGACGCGATACATTCATTGCATCGCATATGAATGGGACGCTGACATGACATTTCCGACCACTGATTTATTACGTTGAGAACGCACTCTAGCTATAAACACTTGAAAAAATAGCGACAATCCTCAGAACTACACTATACTCGGAACGCCGTTGATATAGCATGTTTTATAGAAACAGTTTCGGTTTCGATCGAAACCGGGACTGGTAGTATAAAAGTTGTGATAATATAATAAATTATTAGCAGCGATTTGAGGTTTGTGATCACTTTATTTGTGAATTAGAGCTCCTAAACGTTCAACTAAAGCAACAAAGTTAATGGTTGAAGAAGATATCATGCCACTACGCCTTTAGTTAGCGGCAAAACATTCATTTTGACGCCACTGTCGAGGATTTTCCTCGACAGTGGCGTTATTCCGTCGAGGATTTTCCGTGCGTGAACGATCGCCCGCTTGTGAAAAGTTAGTGCGACGCAGTGTTTCGTCTACGTAAGATACCACTTTCACAAGAACAAAAAGGTTATAAGTGCGAAGAGCGTGCCGTGCGGTGGTTTAACTGCAAGGACGTTGACGACTTCACCCCTGGAGATGTCTTCAGTGCTTACTGGGAGCGGCGATGAGAAGACCAAAGTCGGCTCTACGACACCGTGCTTCTGCATATGACAGGTGATGTAAAATTCTTCATTACATGGGGCACACATTCTATGCGTATGTTTAAAATCTCTTCTTGCACGTGCGGAGTCGAAGAAGAGCTTAAACTTCAATCTGGCTGCGCATGTTCAACTTTTTTCCCCCACACTCGCCTTTGTGCTCAACCACGCCGTTATAACTCCATGTCATATCCCAGCGCTGGCCGACCGCTATCTACATGAAGCCTATTTACTATTCTGTATTATGTAGTACTTTACGCCGAGCTGTCGTCGCCGCGTGAGTGTGTACCAGCGAATGCTATGCCTTGCACAGTGTTGAAATCCTGAGTTAGGGCAATATTATAGATTTAACGTTAATTGCTACCGTGGAACCGTGATTTGCACAGATTTTTTTTAAATCCACGATGTGAATCTGTGATAGTATACAGGTGACTACCGCAGTTCTTTGCCACGTGGTATTTTCGAAATGCATGGATCTAGACGGGTACGAGCAAGTGATGCTCTCTTATGCGCTGTAGCATAGTGCTCAGGCTTCAGGAAGAGGTCGAAACAAGCGTGCGGCCTGCGAAGCTCGAAGCTTACCAGCTTATACATTTTTTTAGCGAAATCTTTGTCAACATGGCATTACACCCATCTTCACTAACCAGAGGTCGTGCTCTTGAATTCGTGTATTCTTCATGATGCTGGTTGTATTGCTGTGAGGCCTTGCTCAGTGCTTTTAGATTGGTCTTCAGGACATAGCTTGACGGTGGTCCTGGTGGAAGCTTTCCCACATGTATTTATGCAAATGTGTGCTAATCATCATAATTACTTTCTTATAAGTGTGACTTAATTGTAATATTGCACTACTGCTAGTTGGAATCATAAGTGTATAAACAAAATTGTTTATTTTTCTGTCACAATTGTCACATAGTGCTTGGTACCCATTGCATGTTTGCATAGTTTTGTGTGACTGTGTTGGCTTGTATTGTCAACTGACTTATTTATCGATTATGACGTGTCACTTTTATTCACAGTCCAAACAAGAAATGGACCAATGTTTCAATGCATACGGAACAAAAAAAAAGATACGCCGACCAGCCCAAACAAACATTTATGACGTCTCGGCTTTCAGCACGCAAGCCTTGATCACAATGAATGCATCACCAGAAGTGCTTCGTTTAAATGGGCTTGAGTAATCACTGCAAAGGCTGTGCGTAGATGGGGTTTCGATTTCCGTCGTTAAGATTAACTCTCTTGCAAATGGTCTGTATGATAAGTGATTCTGTACGTCACCGAGATGCTGCCATGTTTTCTATTGTGACGATTTTTGCGTTGGTCCAATCAATCTTGTGGTCATTCATCACGGCGTGTTCAGCTAAAGCGTTGTTGTGGACGCTCTTATTTTTTGTCACGAGCGTGCTGCTGCAGACGCTTCTTGTAGTTTCCTGACTCTCCGATGTAAACACTCTTGCAGTCTGCCAAGGTATCTAGTAAACTACACTGGGGAATTGCTCCCTGGGCAGGCGGTCCTTCACTCTTACAAGTTGATGGCGCATCTTTTTGGGTGAAATGTGTGCCACATACATGTCATACTCACGTCGGACATGTGCCAAACATTCGCTTGTTGCAGAAATATGCGTTACAGGGGCTCGCTTCGTAGACGCGGGGGCCAGCAGGGAGGAGGTGCGTCAAGGTGTCATTGTCATGACAGCTGAATTTCACCTCTGTGCACTCCGCTTTCAACAAGAGGGCTGTTGTCAGCACGCTGCTACAGCGTGCCAAAAGATTGGGCTCAAAGCCACATGATGCAGGCATGGCAAAGGTACGGGATGACCTCGCTCATTGTGGATACCCTAGGCACTTTACCAGTGCGATAGACTGTCAACTGTCATGACGGGTACACACGTACGTGCCTGCTTCCTGCTGGCCCCCTCCTCTACGAAGCAAGCCCCCGTACCGTATATTTCTTGAACAAACGAATGTTTGGCACATGTCCTACGTGAGTATGACATGTATGTGGCACAGATTCCACCCGAAAGTTCGTGCCATCAACTTATGAGAGTGAAGGATCACCTGCCCAGGGAGCGTTTCCCCAGTGTAGTTTTACTAGGTACCTTGAGCAGACTGCAAGGGTGTTCACATCTGAGTCAGGAAACTGCAAGAAGCGTATGCAACAGTATGCCTGTGATGTAAATAATACAAGCATTCGCAACAAAGCTTCAGCAGAACACGCCATGATGAATGACTACAAGATTGATTGGACCAACGCAAGAATCGTCACAGCAGAAAAAGTGACAGCATCTTGGCTATGTATGCAATCGTTTATCATGCAGACCACTTCTAAAAGAGGCATGGCAAAGGTACGGGATAACCTTAACAACAGAAATCTAAACGTGATCAATGCGAGGTCTTTGCAGCAATTTCTCAAACCTATTCAAATGAACCGCCTCTGCTGATGCATTCATTGTCAACAAGGCTTCCATGCTCAAAGCCGAAACATGATAAACGTTTGTTTGGTCTGGTCGGCATCTCTTTTTGTTTCAAATGTACGGTGCCGGCCACACGGGATTCCTTCACGCTGCCGACTTCCATGTCAACACAAAGAGTGCAGAAACCGCAACAGAAGGTGAGGTAATGGGAAAGCTGTATATCTTCTTTTGCTTCGAAAGCTTTTCAGATGCAGCGCCCTAGCATCCTTGGTTCTTACATAACTCATATTATGTGTAGCATCTGGAATACTGTACTCTATGTCAACAGTTTCTTGCTGCACTGGGGAAGCCGCAGGATTCATTTGCGGACAGAAATACCAAATCTTCCTAAATATGCATTAATTTATGCCATGTCGTCAGCTCAACGTCTGCTTGCCATGTTGTCTGTGCCTCCTATGTGCTTAGTGAATTGACCCAGCAAATATTTGGCATTTTAACCATAAACTGTGTTTACATGAACGTGGCAGTAGGGCCTTGCTTCACATATACATTTTCTCAGCAGTTTCCTGCAGCTTCCTTAGATTTTAAGTAAGGACAAACACTTTGCACACAAGCGTAAAAAGACATGGAAACACATGAGCATAAAGGTATGTGCTAGCGCAATTACATGTCGTGACACCAGGTGCCCTCTTTTTCACAGGGCTCTAAAATGCACTTTAGCACATGCCTGGCAGTCTCATAACGTCTTGCATTCGCCTTCACAACTTGATGCCTTTCATGTCCTGCACAACAGGATTGCTTTTCTTTAAAATCAGTCACATTTGTGCACCATGAATGGGAAGCATGGAGTGATGTTTTGTCTTCTGTATCTGGACCCATGTGGATGGCGCCAGCCAAGAATGGCAAAAATAAGGAAAACCTGTGCCACTCACACAATATTTCATCCATGTGAATTACAAACTTTTAAGCATTTTTTAATTAGCAGTTATCGTCTACTAGTGAAGTGTTGCCAGCTGAAGTGTGCAAGCTTCTCCATGTCTTGACACCACCCCCCTTCATGTGCTTCTTGTGTCACTGATCATGGACACCTAATTTTCAGATGCTGTCACCATTGCCAAATTTTACGAAACATTAAGATCACAGTGGCGCATCCCAGTTGAGAAAGGTTTGAGGGCTTTCACAGCAGGTGCCATGCCACTTTGAGGCTGTGTTGTTGCCATGCTGAATGATTCTTTAAAGTACTCACATTTGACTACTGAAACCTCATATTAATTTCAGAGTTCATTGAAAGTGGCATGGTTGAGATGTCCGCCAAGAACCGAATCCTGGTTAGGGAATGAGAGCGCGATGTGAACACTGCCTGATTACGCTGTGGCACCCAAGACTTGAAGGCGAAGGTCAAGCGTTCTCCAAGTGTTTTTAAGCATTGCTGGTAGGGTGAGATAGTAAACAGATATTAATAAGAAAATCCTAATAAATTAGGTTGCTTTGCAGAAACTGTGTGGGAACAGAGCTTTCTCAGAGTCATTTTCTGAATACCCATGCAGGCCACTTGCCACTTCGTTGCAAAGGAGACTACTAAGGAGGCGTTTCTGGATGACACGGCCTGTTCGAGCCTTCCATTGTGGGATGAATAGTTATTCCCATCATTAGAGCCTTCACCAAATGAGATTCGAGGTGTGTACTGCTTTCTTTTTTCGCTCCAAGTATTATTCCAACCTGTAGTTATAGTACCAACGAAGGTTAGTAGGCACTTAACGTTCGTTACATATATGGTGCGAGCGACGCAGTGAATGTATCTCATTTTCCCAAATGCCGATTACACTCTAGTGCACTCTTTAAATATCAGAACCTCACACTGTACTCGTCTACAGTGTCGATGGACGTTGATTACAAATGCATCTGTGAATCATAGACCGCTCCTGCACTTCATGGGCAACCAAGTTGTATTTTTTTTTCATTTATGCCGTAAGGCGCACTGGCGCCAATAAAATAAATAAAAGCTAGGTGACGCTCTTGAGCCGCTCAGCTGGTCCAGCAGTGGGACAGATGAAAATCGTCGGGAGGCCGTCGCAACTAAACACTGAAGTGCGTTATTGAATTGCACAGTAACATGTTGCACCTTACCAAATTCACTGTGTCGAAGTCCTGGCATGGCGCAAGCAGAAAGCTACAGCACGAGGCCCGTGCGCTCGTCGCGGCGGCTGCTGCGGCATACACACTTTTCCCATAAGCGCTTGCGCGTCGGTTGGTGGCGCTCGTGTGCTTGAAAAAGGTCTATTGCTTTTAAAGGCCATAGTGGCTAAGCGCAATTGGCAAGCACAAGAGTGTTCATAACACCAAATGCTCCACTGGAAAGGTATCTCTTGCAATTCAATACGTCACGTTCATATCAGTACATAAAAAGTAACCGTTGAATAAATGTGAATTCAGTGTTCCGGCACATGCTGCTCATGATAGTACGTCGTATACAACACAATAATGCATGCCGATACCGTCGTGCTGTACCCTCGTACTATGCCACTAAACTGCTACATCTGATATGCATCCACATGGTAATACCTGCGCTGACATTTCTTGTGTAGAGATACATGCAGGGTTGTTCAGATATATGCAGTATTTATGATTTAAGAAAGCGGTTGTACGTTCTTTTCGAGTCATGCTCCCACGGCGCCAATGAGCAGCGGGCGACCAAACAGCCGACTTGCTCGACGCTTGCACACATTTCCCATAGTGCCTGCGAGACATTCTGGGATTGCTTGAAAAGGTCTATTGAGCAGCTGTGAAAAATTCATTCAGTGGTCTTCCTGTATCATAACAGCGCTATTTTTTTCTGTGTTCATTTGTAGGTGCCATGGGTCCTTGAACAGTAACATATATAAATGGGTGCAGACATCCTATCCTATTGCATGCTTTCACAGTAATGCAGCAGCTTGGTCTTGAAGTAGTGCGTGTGTGCAGCTGTGGTAAAATTTTCTTTTGGTTACAGTTCAGTACCACTAATGATGTGCATATTCGCTGCTCCGACCACTTATGTCACAAGCGGTCTATGCTGTAATGTCTCTGCCAAAGTGGTCATCTTTAACAGTATGCGGCACAGTGCAAAGTTATTGAATATAAATTTGATGTAGAGGTGGTTGAATTCATTCAAAGCTCACTGTCGTGCTTTTTTTATCTCACTTGCCTCAGTCTAGCAAGAGCATGTGTATCCATGGCACCTACAGAATCTTAACAAATGTTTGGAACATAGGTGCAACACTGAGCAAACATTGGCATCATTTTCTGAACAGTTGCTGACGTTGCAAAATATTTTCTTTGCGCTCTTACATTTACAGGTACAATAATAACTTTTCTAACTTACTAAACGGTGGAGCCTGAATTCTAACAGTTTAGCATTTGTTGATTTTACTCCATGAACAGGTTCAGCACAGTGTTGCTACGGCAGCAACAACTGCGCCTGCTACTGACTCTGCTGCCACCTCATATCCTGCAGCGAGACCAACTATATGTGCTGCCTCTTCTGGTCCTGCAGCCTTAGCAGTCACACTGCCTTCTGCCTCTGATGCTGACATGTCGCAGTGTTCGTTCAGCAAGGATGAACAGCTAAGATAATCAAGGATCCACAAGGAGTATTATAGGTGCGTAGCCTATCATGATAATAACTAGTAACAAGAGTGCTTATTTGGGCCAGTCTGTACATGTCCATAAGAAATGAGAAACAGCATGAACCACAGGATGACAGGAGAGAGATTAACTAAGCGCTGTTCTGTTCAGACTACGTTTACAGTGCAAGTATGTCAGTGCTAAGTCCATATCTATGCTTCTGTGTCGTGGTTCGCGCTGTTGCTTGTTTTCTTTGAGCTAGTAACAAGATGTGGACTTGAGCTAGTCGGTAAATAGCTGCGTGCGAAGGCATAGGATGTGTTTGCGTCTTGTTTCTTTTGCAATAACTAGTCTTGTGCCGAGTTTCAGCTTACCTAACCAAGCAACAATGAATGTGTGGGTGCAGAGTATGTTAATTGCCAGTTCTTGCACAGTCAGTCTGCATGTGGCTTGATAATCACGTTGTCTCGACAAAAACCTAAAAAATAATGCTGCTGTGGTAAGAGCGACAACAATGCAAAAAAAATTGTAAGAGGTGCTGGTAGTTACCTTTGCTCGCTAGTGCTGCATGAGTTATGCTGATAATCTGTGCCCAACCTTTACCGAAAGGTATACTTCAGCTTTCAGAAGCTGAACTTACTTTTCGAGGATGGCTTATCTTTCTATTCAATAGGAACATCATGTGAGCTACTGCATTCACAGTGCGTGCGGCGATCTGGGTCAACACAAGCTAGATTGTGTTGCCACTGTAGTCATCATTCACCGTGGTCATGAAGCGATACAATGCTGAATTGTAGCTTAAAATCTGTGCGGAGGCTTTGATACTCATTCAGTAACTGATCAGCACTTGCTGGAATGAGGGCATTGTGTGTGTGAGGGCACATTCAAAGTGCAGCTGCAGCACGGCACCCTGAAATATTTCTTAATCCACAGGAGCTTCTGCCACGCTTGTGACATAGCGTGAACGTTACAAGGAGTCGAAATGAAATTACTGCTCGCCGCAACCGATGCAGACAAACCGCATTGTTGCTGTTGACGCGCTCATTATAGTGATTACTCTTTGTGAATGCATGGGCCAATGGGTACCGAATAAGAATGAAGCTACTGTTTGCCAGAAGAGATGATACTATTTACGCATTCGTAGACGGTCATTGCTCAATTTTGAAGACGCGCAGTCAGTACATACAACAGGCATCAAAAATTTTCAGGTGGTGGCCTTAGAACCTTCAAGCAACCCCTGTAAATCCCTTGCTGGGCCAGTGAACACAGTCCATCATGTTTTCTTTCATGTATTTTGCCAGTTATGAAAGCTGTGCTTGTGTTTTTCAAACTTTAACTCTTTCCCAATTACTTTTATAGATAGCAATTCTGAAAGCCCATTCTCACTTCTTAGCAAAAGAAAAGCATTTTTTTTCCTGTTTAAAAGCTGGCTAAGAAATAGCGAGGCCTTTAACGATACTGAGTGCATCACTTTGCAGTTTTTATCATTTATGCGCTCTTTGACAACTTTCAATTGCACAAGCCATTTTGATAATAATTTTCTCACAGCACTTGAAGCACAAAAATCTGAGAATATATATACATAATGGGACTGCTTATTTTGACTGTTGACTAATATGTATGTTGCATTCAGTGTTCACCAAACACTGAAATGTGCAGTGTGATAAACTAAGGTGTACCTCGCAAGGCATTATTAACTGGTCAATTATAATAGAGCTGAAACCTGGGAGAATATGCAAGTTGTAGCGACTCAAAGACGACGAAGAACTGCTTTGGCGGGGGAACGGGGGGAAGAGAAAGAAGAAGAATAAAATCTTCTGTCTCTATCAGTGTTGGAATGTTACATTGGCGCAGTCTTCGGCAGGATTAAGAACGCAACTATGTGGATAACTTTGACTTTATCCCGAAGTTCAAGTGACAGGCCATATTTTTCGACGTGCGACGTGGATGAAGAAACGTATGAATTGCCTGAAAGTGTCACGACTTCCGAACTACGTGAGTTCGTCGCTCTGAAAGCCGGGAAGACGCCGGAGGAGATCGACAACCAACCATCAGTGAAGATGAAACTGAAGTACTCCGAGTTTCAAGAACACATCATGAGGCCGCTTTTGAAAGCATCGTCAAGGGTTGCGCCAAGCAAAGAAGATTATTCCGTTGGCTCATGCCTCATGGAAATGCTCCACCGTCAGCAGCAGCACGCAGAGCGACAGCAGCAGTTCATGGATAGTCTTCTTGCCGTCATCCAGGCACAACAAAGATCCAACAAGGAGATAGCAAAGCCTGATCGATTTGATGGTGAAAGCACAAGGCCGGACACCTGGATCAAGTTCTAAGAACACGCGTGTGAGGACAACTCGTGGCAAGAATCCAGTGAGCGCATCAGGAACATGCGTCCATTCCTTACCGGACTGGCTCGAAAGTGGTACGAGCTTCACTACGCTGGACACGAGACCGACACATGGGATGAATGGAAAAGCAGTTTCCTGGCAGCTTTCGACGAAAACCCCGTTGAAAGGTGGGACCGAGCAATTTTTTACAAATTTCGATCAGGAAAGCCCCTAGAGTATTTTTATGAGAAAAGGCGGCTTCTTGAAATGGCAAACCCGGAACTTCCGGAGTCGGCGATAGTACCGCTCATTATTCACGGCCTTCCTAAGGAACTCCAGAGACAGGCACAAGTGCAATCGCCAAAAACTGTCGAGGAACTTCTAGTTTCTTTCAGGAAACTCTCAATTGATTCGACTTCCCAGAACCCACGTCGGCCAGATTACCATCCCGACAGGGCACCTTGGAGGTCACGTGATCCTGACAATTGGCATGGTCGAAACCGAGTGGTCAATGTAATCTCTGATGCCAGTAACGACCAAGAGCATATGGCTTCTTCGCATCCAGATGCAGCTGAAACAAAAAAAGAATAAAAGAGGGTGCACAGTCCCACCTGACGACAAAATTGGAGACTGTTTTTCTAACGGCCCTTAACCTTCTGTATATCAAACTAAAGGTAAATGGTAAAGATGTTGATGCTCTCGTAGATAGTGGGGCATCTGTGTCTGTCATAAATGAGGCACTTGTAAAGAGGAAAGAAATTCTTCGAGGGAGGTCGGTACAAGTACAAAGTTTTGATGGGACGAGACAAATTTACGATAAATGGGTGAGAACAAGTGTCTCTTTTCAAGGCCAGAATGCTGACATTGACGCTCTCGTAGTAAAAGGATGCGACTACAAATTTTTGCTTTCCCGACCTGATATGAAGACCCTAAAGTTAAACCTTTATTGGAATGATGAAGTGACTGTGGTGAAAGAGACGTGCGCCTCATTGAGCATCGCAGATCGCCTTATTACATGTGAAGACGACGTCCGCCGCAAGTTCCCCGAACTTGTCTGCTTAAGCAACTATCCACCAGCAACAACAAAATTTTCCGTTCCTTTCAAGCTGAAAGACGTTACACCGGTCAGGAGAAAGCCTTACAACATGTCACGCGAGAAGAAAGTTTGGTTGAAAAGTGAGATCCAAAAGATGTTAGATGCTGGCATAATACGACCATCGGTGTCTACGTTCGCCTCACCAATTACGCTGGCTCCTAAAGAAGATGGATCTTTGAGACTATGTACAGACTACCGAATTTTGAATCACCAAACGGACCTATTCCCTTTTCCTATGCCAAGAATTGATGGAATAATTGAGGAAACGGGAGGTTGCAAAGTCTTCTCCAGAATAGATCTTTGCAAAGGATTTTGGCAGGTACCACTCGAAGAGGAATATAAAATGTACACGGCCTTTGTCACTCCCTTTGACATATATGAGTACAACCGCTTACCTTTCGGGTGGAAGAACAGCGCTGCCTGGTTTCAAAGGTGATGAATGGCGTCTTGAAACCCTTTCTTGGAGTATTTTGCAACGTCTACGTCGACGACATATTAGTCTATTCAAAAGATGAAACGTCTCACGCTGAACATCTGACTGCTGTTTTGATCGCACTGAGCGAAGCTAAACTGAAAGTAAATTTTAGGAAGAGTGAGTTCTTCAAGACAAAAATTACATTTCTTGGACGCGTCCTGGATGGATTTACTAAAAGCACTAAGGAAGAATCCGTGGAGCGCGTAAGGCACATGAAGAAGCCAGATAGTGTACACGCGCTCAGAGTTTTCCTTGGGCTTGCTGGACACTTCAGAAACTTCATAAAAAATTTTGCGGCCCGAGCGAAACCATTGAACAATTTGCTTCACAAGAACACAGATTTTATTTGGACTGATGAATGTGAAAAGGCTTACGATGACTTAGTATCAGCTATATCATCAGATCCGATCCTTACGCTACCTGATTTCACTCTTCCCTTTGAACTGACGACAGATGCTTCCAACTTCGGTGCAGGTGCTGTTCTGTATCAGCGAAAACATGAAAGAGGAGCGCAAGTTATTGGCTACTATTCGTATACGTTTACGAAGGCAGAGCAGAACTACAGCACAACAGAGAAGGAGGCATTGGCTGTTGTTCTAGCAATGAGATATTTTCGATCTTACATCGAAGGTACAAAGCTCAAACTATTCACTGATCATCAAGCACTTACCCATTTGCTGAATGGTTCACAACCAAAAGGGAGAATAGCCGATGTGAGGGTGAGCGCCCTGTGTGTGTGTCTCCCTTCTCGTCCGTGTCTTCTTTGCGCCTACAAATTCGGAGAATAGCCCGATGGATCAGTGAAATCCAGCAGTTTGACTTTGAAGTCGCACACAGAAGCGCGCAAGAATTGTCAGATGCCGATGCACTTTCTCGGCTTCCTGTAATCAGTGGCTGCGGGAAAAAGGAAAGTGTGAACTAACTCAAGCTCTGGGAAGGTACAGAGCAATTGATGCCCATAGGAGGAAAGTTCCAGGTTCCAGCTACGTTGGTACAAAAGGTTCTTGAGCTGTATCATGACAGCCCACATTCAGGAGGACACGATGGGTTTTGGCGAACCTATTACAAATTGAGAAGGCGATTTACATGGCCAGGAATGAAGAAGGATGTCGCCGATTACATCAGCTCCTGTCACAATTGTCAACTCAAGAAGGCTAAATACAAGCAGAAAACGGACACTATGATATTCCCACCTCACGCAAGTGTGCCGTTTGAGACCGTCCATGTTGACTTCGCTGAGCTAAAGAAAAAAAGCGAAGGCGTGAGGAGAACTCAGTCTTTCTTAGTATGCATTGACGAATGCTCAAGGATTGTTGCGGCCAAGCCAGGAAGGGAGAATGCGCAAACCGTCATAGCACTACTGAACAGGGACATGTTTAAGGGACTGAAATGCATTGTATCTGACAATAGATCGGCATTTAGGAGCCAGGAACTTGCTAAGTGGGCACAAGAAAAAAAACATCATTCTGAAGTTCACAGCCCCATACCACCCGTCAGCCAACGGGCTCGCAGAACGGGTCATACGGGACATAAAACAATACATAAGCATGTACCCGGAATTCCCAGGAGGGTGGAAATTTTGCCTACAAGCAGCAGTGTCGCATCACAATAGATCCCATACAAGTGCTCTGGGATGCAGTCCCCAGTATGCGGCCTTCGGTGAACCGGCGTATCTGCCTGCAGACGACACGCTGGAAATCAAGACAAAACTACACCTTGAGGAGACCAAGAAGACTGCAGAGAGCCAAAGAAGACACAGGGAGTCGCTTAAACGAGCGTTTGACAAGCGTCATAACAACAAGATCCCCAATATTACTCTAGGTGATCTAGTTTTGATACGGAAAGGCTATGACAGTCATAGTACAAAACTGTTGGGACCATTTAAGGTGACCAAGACGGCTACAAAAGACGGAATACTTAAGACCATCGGCTACGTAACGGAAGACGGTGGCATGGAAATAGCTGCCATCAGCAATGTGATTCCCTATATCCAGCGGAGGGACGAAAACAAAGCCAGGGAGAGTGTAGCGACTCAAAGACGACGAAGAACTGCTTTGGCGGGGGAACGGGGGGAAGAGAAAGAAGAAGAATAAAATCTTCTGTCTCTATCAGTGTTGGAATGTTACACAAGTGAAACTTAAGAAATTATACGATTTAGGGGAATAAATAACTATGTGGCTAATGCAAGTGAAACTTAGAAAATTATACGATTTAGGAGAACAAATAATAATTCATTCTAAAAAGACGGCGTGCAAAGACGGACACAAGAAAGAAGTCAGGACACCACAAACGCCGACTAACAACTGAAGAGACGCGCAACGGCGGAAAAGAAAGAAGGCACGAAAACTTATCTTCGCATGCTCATGCAACAGGCGAACCTATCAATCTGGCACGCGTGGGGGTCTACATGGAAGTAACTGTTAAGGCATTTGAACTGTTCTGTCTTTTTAGAATGAATACTTACCAACTAACTCCGCTCTCTGTTAATTCTAAATAATAATAATGTGGCTAATGCTGCACTGTTATCATTTACTACTTCCATGTTGACATAGAGGTAGTTTCAATAATATTTTCAAGCTTGCACTTGGCACAGTAGAGCCCCACTGTTATGTTCCTCGCTGCGTTTTCCTGGCTGGTACATCGTCTACCGCTGGTCCCAGCATAGCTTCCATAGGGTCCAATATATTGGGAATCCCATTACAGGGTTCTCTGTATGTGTTTCAGTTCAATGTGTAGTTCAGACTTTTGAAATTCAGCTCGTTGTTATTGTCGTTGGGATGAATTAAACAGTGCTGTTTGCTAAAGAAATAATTTTTTGTTTGTATCTGTGCAGGTTGACCTGCCTAAAGGTGGGACGCTATCAAGGACCACCTCGAGAAAGGACTTCCATTTGGTTCAGCGGTCCACCATCGCAATATGGTGGACAGATGCCCACGCACATAGGAGCTTCACGGGAACGAACCGTTTTGCAGTAGCAGGCGGCCAGAAGCCTGCACACCGGCCATTCCCCACATAAAGTGGGAGCATAGAGAGGTCAGCGAGAAAGCTTGCGCATTTCAGTAGCGTGCATGTTTTCTGTCATGCATGCATGTCGTTTTATAACCTGGTACCAGTTCTGCGACTTCAGTGCCCTATTTCTGAGCACAGCTGCAAGTTATATTTCCAGTCACAGAATGTACATGCCTAATGGTTGAAATGCTGAAATGCTTGTCTACTTCAAGCAATACTGCAAGTTGGCCCAGTTGGAACATATTCATCTTCACGGATTCGCGCAAGCACACGGAGACAAAGAGATACACAACGACTAGCGCAATCTAACAACTGGTTTATTTTTTCGCAAATCTTCACTTAACAACCCTCCGATCGGTGCGATCTAGTAAAAAAAACTCGTCAAAAGCGCACATGGCACAGCTCGTGATCACATGCCTTAACGTACATCTGACGACAGCAAAATTTCTTTCTCAAGCAAGGCAACAGAGGGGTGGCTAACACACTTTTCTTTTTGCTTGTCTATGTAAAAGGCCTCCACTTTCTCCCTTGAAGTTTGATTGCGATGCCTGTATTCAATGATGGTGCTACTAAAACAAGGGGTGCATGCGCACTCATTGCAATGCAGCGCTAAATATGTGTTACGGCAGCCTTTCAGACTCGACATATCTTCCCTTAGCCTTGTGTTTATACATCTGCAAGTCTGCCCTACGTACACATGACCACACGTCAAAGGAATATTGTACACTACATTGTTTACAAATTTAACAAACTGCTGCTTCTTGGTACACATTTAACAAACTTAGTAGTGATTCCTTACGTACACGGGCTATCTCACAGAATAAAAAAGGTAGCTGGAAATTACAAAGTTAAGGTGGTGGGTGTTTTTGGCCAAGAACAAAATCGGAGGTTGACCAGAAATGTGAGAAACTGAAAACTGTACAGGATAAACACAAGCACCAGTTTGTTCAATGTGCAAACAATGTAGTGTACAATATTCCTTTGACGTGTGCTCGTGTGTACGTTGGGCAGACTGGCAGATGTAGAAACACGAGGCAAAGGGAACATATGTAGAGTCTGAAAGGTTGCCCTAACACACGTTTAGCGTTGCATTGCAATGAGTGCACATGCACGCCTTGTTTAGTAGCACCACCATTGAATACAAGCAACGCAATCAAACTTTGGGGAAGATAGTGGAGGCCTTTTAGATTGACAAGCAAAACGAAAAATGTGTTAGCCACCTTTCTGTTGCTTTGCTTGAGAAAGAAATCTTGCTGTTGTCATCTGTGAGATAAGGCATGTGATCACGAGCTGTGCCATGTGCGCTTTTGACGAGTTTTTTAGGCCAGATCGCGCAGATCGGAGGGGTGTCAAGTGAAGGTTTTTGAAATAATAAACCAGTTGTTAGATTGCGCTCGTCGTTGCGTATCTCTTCCTTGTCTCCTTGTGCTTGTGCGAATCCGTGAAGGTTGTCTGCTTGCTTTTGCAAGTATCTGCACATTAAAATAATTTGATATAGTTGAAATCTTGATGGCATCTGTTGCATGTTCTTCTTTGCCCGGAGTTTTTTGAGGAAGGAAAACCTGAACTGTGGTATTATCCATCATAGTACCGACATTTGCGGTGTGCGAGCCTTCCCGAAGTTCAATAAAAGCATTAAACCTGAGCATTCCAGCTTTGTAAGGAATCATGGTGAAAATTTGTTGCAATGGTAGTCCTACATTTAAAAATTAGCTCCTCAGTGTGTATGTTAGGCTGTACGACGAGCACGTAGCAGGTTATTTACTGAAGAGCGCGTAGCAGACGTATGAAGAGCACGTAGCAAACATATATTTTCTGCTAGTGTTACCTAAGTGGGTCTTAATCAGCTACCGTAGTTCAGTGATAGGCATTTCTCAATGAACGAAAATGGATCTGTGTTCCGTCATTTTTCTTTGCCTTAAAAGGCGGAGCACAAATCTGCAACAACCATAGTGAACTGAATCATCAATTAGGGAAACCCTGTAATGAATTGTTCTTGCAGTCTCTTCCAGGCACTACAGTGCTGCCCAAAGCCTTTCGGAAGAGGAAGCGAAACAGGCCGCCCAGAACACCAGCCTTTTGGCTGTCCCAGAAGACAACCAAGTTGAGGCGAGGGTAGAAAAAATAAACAGAGAAGTCATTGTTCATTTTCAAACTACTGTGTAAAGGCTTATGTTTTCGCCGTGGCCATGGAACCTGCATGTTTCATCACAATGCATTTAAGAAAGGCAATTACACCTGGACCCGTCGTGCAAAAACACACCAGCCCGGTGCTTGCCAAAACACGCCAGTCCGGGTCTCAACAAAACCGCCAGTCCGGTTCTTGCAAAACACACCACCCGGTTCACACCAAAACCGGTCGTATACACCAGACCGGGACACCCGCCAGAAACCGTGTCTGAATTCCCGCTCGGTGGAAACGGGATAAAATACGCCAGAACACGGGCCTGGTGGAGTTTTTCGACAGTGCATTGGTCCTTGCGGAGTTTATTCGTAGAGTGCGGAGGGCTCTCGTCTGCTGCTGTTTCCGCCGTCGTTCAGGCGAGTGATCCAGCAAGCACTTCACGACGGTTCGGTGGCGCGTCCGACTAGCGGAGAGCAATTCACAGCTCTCGTTCTGAGTGCTAAATGCGCAAACACACGCGATATTAAGCTCAATCGTTGTTTCGCACTCGCTAGTTGCACCTGGTCCCATAGCAAACTGTGCGAGAGGGTCGGTCTATGCACTACTCAATACTTCTCCGACAGGTGGCGCCACACATCTTGGAAACTCCAGAGTCTGACGTCTATGGAGGATGATTCGAGCTGTGTGACTGCTCCACTGGTGCCTCTTCCTCTACAAAGCTTGACAGCTGAGGTACATATCAGACTGCAGTTCTTATGTGTGAACATGAAAAACGTGCCAGACTCAACTTTAGCTGTGTGAGTGAATTGTAACACTAGCTTAGACGCACCCATGTGTTGACCTAGTGAGGTCTGCATGGCCCAAAACATGCTATGCCACTGTCCTATTTTGTAGTGTTTTAGGATGCAGAGGTATGCGGCCATGTTGAAGTGTAAATGAGCGAAGCGTCTCAATGCACCAACTTCTATGGAGCACTTTAAGCGTGTTCTGTACAGCATGTTTATTGCACGCATTCATGGTATGGTTACAACGTTGCACTTCCGTGCTAGTGATTCTCTGTTTAATTGACCCTCTTGGACACACATAATTCCACTGATATATACAGATCTCACCAGGACAGATTAGTGAGGACACAGGGCTTCTGATATTTTGTGCAAAAACTCAACATCACTTCATAGTTTTTCATGAAGGTACTATCAGCTTCAAATGAAACCCGAACACCGGCAAGCGTTCGCAATGGTATATAGCACACCATCCAGTTATCACCATAGACAGGTGCCCATATGCGCAGTGCGGCCAAACCGGATGCGCGCGCCTGTCAATGGTGATGACAGGACGGTGCGCACTATACCGCTGCGAAGGCTTGCCGGTGTTCGGGTTTCATTTGACACCGATAGTACACATGTTTCACTCTGAAGATAGCCAAATGCCTGCATTACAAACAATTTTCACTGAAATATTTTTCAGGAAGGCGAAGCGATGGAAGAATTCCAAAACGAGCTTTGGCGCATCGCTTCCCTTAGAACACGCAGCCCATCAGGCGACAACTTGCTAGCTGCAGTGATATCGCAGCTGAAGAAGGTGAAGAGTAGCAGTGGAGCTGACGCCCTACTACTCACCATAAAGCTCGCAGGTTCAGTGGACAGGAGGCGTGGCAAAAAAATAAAAGTTCAACCGACAAGTCTCGCAAGCGGCAGGCCGGGCTAGCCAAGAGGCTCGGCAAGAACGCCCGCTGGGCGTCCACGGAAAACCGGAGAGCAGCAGAAATCAAAACGCTGCCATAAACGCAGCAAAATCACATTAGAGCTGTGTGCAATGTTAGGTTTTCCTGATCTTGTTTGTATCCATCCCCCCGTCCACTTTATAGGGTATATGTGTGCATTTAAACGTGGGAGCGTCAGTCAGCGCCACCAGTAGCCGTGACGGCGAGTGTGGAACACTCTTTTTCTGCCTGTTGGCGTCATGTAGCACGTGAACTTATTACGAGCTGGCAGCTGACCAATAATCCCTCGCATACTACCTGAAAGCATCAAGTCTGCCAGAACGAGACCCTCGCTATGAATGAAGGAAAGAAGCGTTAATTTTCAAGGGCTCGTTTTCTTTGTTATACAAAATATTAATGAGAACTAACAGACAATAATGCGAAGGAAAGTATAGGGGATGTTTTTAGTAATAAATGTAAGGTAATTGTCAAGGAAGAAAAGTGGACGAAAAGATAGCTTGCCGCGGGCAGGCAAGCTTGACAATTACCTTACATTTATTACTAAAAACATCCCCTATACATTCCTTGGCATTATTATCTGTTAGTTCTCATTAATATTGCGTATAACAAAGAAAACGAGCCCTTGAAAATTAACGCTTCTTTCTTATATATATATATATATATATATATATATATATATATATATATATATATATATACAGTAGAACCATGCTGTTACGTTCCTCACTGCTGCGTTTTCCCGGCTGTTACGTCGTTTTCCGCCGGTCCCGGCATAGCTCCCATAGGATACAATGTATTGGGAACCCCGCTGTTACGTCGTAACTGTCGGACCGTTCCCGTATGATACGTCGCGAAGTGCGCCCGGAGCCAACCGAGTGACTACCAAAGAGAGCGGCCATGGCGCATTTTCACGCAGCTTGGCCTCGTTTGACCGTAATATTAGCCGCATGAGAAGCGCAAGCAACAGAATCTTTCAATTGATGCAAACAAAAGCATGGCCTTCGAGATTCAAATTGCAAAGATGGCGTCTATGACGTAACTGCTCGCGAAAGCAAGGCCTTCGAGATTGGCATTTACTATTGATAAAAGCATAGCCTCTGAGATTTACATTGCACAAACATGGCGTGTATGACGTAATTGCTTGCGAAAGCAAGGCCTTCGAGATTGGCATTCACTTCTGCCATCGCGTCGTAGACTCATCATCATCGTTATTTGTCGGAGAACGGGAGGAGTTCGAGCTGGTTGGAGCTCGCATGGTCGTGCGTGCGGTTCGCGGTCGGACTCGCCGCGCCAGTCGTGATTGCGTGTGCTTAGTTCTTTCATGCCTACAGCTGTTGGTGTTAAAAAATCACATACGTTGATTACATTTCTGTGGATAAGGCCGTCCTAAGCTCCGCGTTTCTATCCATCGACTAGATCGCGGCTGAGCGCGCCAATTTTCGTGCTGCTCGTAAGAATTGAAATAAAATTCTGTACCACTAAATATTTTGCCGTTTTTCCTGTTTTTCGGCTCTTACGTTTCCCGTCTCTTACGTTTATTTCCTACGGTCCCTTCAAAAACGTATCAGCGGGGTTCTACTGTATATGTGTGTGTGTGTGTGTGTGTGTGTGTGTGTGTGTATTCTCCAGGAAACGATTGTCTAGCAGCGATTTAATCCACATCTCAATCCAATGAAGCCTTAAATGAAGTTATTTTAGGACCGATTTTCAAAATTAGCTCGGCATGTAAAGGCTTAAATATATGTCAGCTCGAAATAAGTAACATTAGTTGACTCACTGGGTTCAGAACCTAAGGCACGACAATGCTATATTTTATTTTCACTACCACTTGCCTAATAAAGAAGGCAATATACATGCGTCTTTTCAGTTACGGACTTGCGATGCACAAATAAAAGGAATTCAGTGGCAAACTAAACATACCAAGGTGAACGATTACTGATTCACGAGCACGTAGTTCACACTCAGGTGCCTCGTGAAACAGACGCTCTGTCGAACAGGGTGGTGACCTGTAGTTTCAGGAGGCGTTGCCCGTGGTGTTCAGTGACTCAGTGAAGGGCATTAAGCAGTGTGACGATACCTGTTTTGTTCTGTTTTCCTGACACCCCGTCAACCAAACATCGCGAATAAATCATTATTGAGAAAACTGCAGAGTATAATTACACCGCACGAAGCACTACTGCAAAAAATTCAACTCTAGCACTTGTCAAATGGGTGCCGTGGGCCCCCGTCGGACTGCCGAGAGGGGGCGGGCTCCTGCTTAAGAAATCAAGGGGGGGGGGCGGCCACCCCCTGACTTTAAGCCCTGGAGCCAACGCTATTCGTGTATCGAGAGTCGCAATATGTTCAATGACACTGACTTAATCTTCCAGTTCTAAATACGAACACACCAATCCGATTACGCAGCACGCTTTCGCGTCACATTGCGCGTTAATTAACTACACCGTTGTGCGTCATTAAATTGCATATATATTTAGCTGCGTAGCTGCCATTGCATTTAGGTGCATGGCCGACATCTGCCAGTAGTCTTGTATTCCAGTTTACCACCCAAATACAACTCTCCCGTCTTATCTGCACTTAACCAGCCGCCAGGACGTTTTCATTTGACAGGTATCCACGAGTTTTTCGCGTTTTGCACAAGACAGTACATGAGGTGAAAAATTCAACTGTGCTGACATCCTTGTGGCTAAAATTTCCACCAGATGAGAGCGGCTGTTATCGATGGCGCATTCTTTAGCCGATATGCCTACAAAACGGCTCACCACGGTCAGAAAAAATATATACATTTTCAGAAACAATTCATTCATATACATAAAGAACCAGTACTCTGTTCCGAAACAACTAAAACTTGTTCAGAAAGAATACATACATTTTCAGAAACAACTCACACTATAGTACTTGTTATGTTCTGCCGCTCATATGTCGATCGTGCAGAATAGACAGCGCGGCACTGTACGTTAGAAAACTACTTTCTCGACGCTCTGTCTGCACGACCTTTGACTGTGCGCTTATCTCTGGAATGCAAACGGCTTCCTTCGAACAGATCGTCTCGTCCGCTGCCGGGCGCAGCCTTCGTATAGCTTCGGTTGCATGACCTGACTACTGCTTCCTAGAGGCTAGCTCGAGTTCAAGGTCAAGGCGCGGCGATGCGCGTTGCGAACGCGAAAGAAGCCATGACAGGCAAACACCTCTTGCTTCCCGTATCCATTCGGGGGGACAGTGGCGGTCTGTTCACCATTACTTTGACGACCAGCACCGCCGTTCCGGCTCTCTGAGTGTGGGGAGACGGCGTGAAAGCGACAGGGCTACAACACCGAAATATCTCGGGCGTGGTATGTGAACTTGCGGTCACGTCTGGCGTTCAGTGAGGGTGGGCCTGCGGACACGTTGCGCAAAAGTGTGTCAACAACATTGAGATGCATACGCGCAGCGAGGAATCGCTGAGAGCGTAGGCGGAGGAGAGAGCCATGATGGGAAAGAGTGCCAAAACGCCTATCGAAAGTGTAAAAACACGGCTATCTAGATTAGGTGCAGCCCAGTAAGGAGCGGCCTAATTAACCGGTGAACGGATTAGCTAACAGAATGTTGAGGCGGACAAGCTGTGGTCACCTCCCGTTTTCTTTGTCTACTGCAACGTATTAAAGACAGTATAGGACCCACTTTTCTTGAGTCTAGGCTCTAATAACAGAACCGATCGATCAGTAAGACTCGGTTATTCGTATGTGTAACAGTGTTTTAGGTTCTAACTGAATAAAAGTCAAGTAGACGAGCAAAAGGCTGTTTATGTCTATTTTATCACCAGTATGCTTCGGCAAGCTGTGCATATTACCGTAAATATTTCTCCGCTTCAAGTTTCACATTCAAGCTTTTATCCTCTCCAACCTGCCTTCTGCTTTATCAACGTCAATAATTTGCTTGACGGGACTTCGATCCGCTTCAAGGAGAACAAGCGAACAAGCAGAACATGACTCTACTCTTAAAGGGCCACTCACCAGGTTTGACAATTTTGAGCTAACGAGCGCAATGCATACAGTGGGTGTTCACGATCACGTCTTCCAAAATTTGCAACGCTACGCGCCGCGGAAATCGGTAAAATTTCAATGTGAACACTGCTTTCCCTTCCTCTCGCGGGCGCGCGCTTTGGAGAATGAGGGGATGATGTACATGAGAAAATGGCCCTACGTAGATGGTATTGCTGTGACGTCGCTCCTCTACGTAGACGACTGTGCTCTGACGTCTCCAACAGTAGCACGTGACACTGCGATAACTATTTGACACGACATGTGTAGTTTGTTTAATTTGTTGCTTGAATACATTAATAAATCTTGAGAGAAATAATGAGACACACAAGGGGAATGTATGCGTCACAAGGGGCCTGGCCTGTCGTATGCTGTCATCGTATGCTGTCGTAGCTAGGCGTAACGCAGGCAAAATCACGAATAGCATAGTACTCTGTAGCATATTGAGCGCGCGCTCGCGACGAGAAGTCTTCTTCCTCTTGGTCTTCGAGCGACTTGATGATGATCATTGCGGAGCACTTTAGGGTCCCGGGCTGTCGTATGCTGTGGTCACTTGGCGTAATACGGGCAAAACCACGTATAAAAACAGAAAAAAAAGGAACTAAGTGAGAAATAGAAAGAAAGGGAGAAAAAGAACAAATATAAAAAGAGCAAGAAAGAGAACGAAATAGATAAAGGGTTTGGAAGAAATAAATAGAAAGAAAGAGAGAAAACAAAGAAGAAAACACTGAAAGAGAGAAAATGAAATAAAGAGAGGAGGAAAAAAAAGGAAAAAAAAGAAACAAAGAGAAACAAAGAAGGCTGGCCAGCTCCGCACTTCCTTCAGGCTTGGCACCACTAGTGCGACGCTGTCGTAATTTTTTTAAAACAGGAAAGTTAACTGTTAAGCACGGCATAAAACGGCTGTTGCCTGCAAGGTACCTCGCCGCGCTGTTGCCTAGCAACCACCAATGCCAGATCTGCTCACTATCTGGCCTCGCCACACTATCACGCCAGCTGGTGTGGCGTCATGCCAAGCCGCGCATGCGCCGAAGCAGTAGCAACGCAGAAGCCGCCGCCAAACCGCACTCGGCACCCACCGCACCTAGCTACCGCGACAACTGCTGTGGCGTAAGACCAAGCCGCGCATGCGCCATTGCAACAGCTGCGGAGAAGCCGCGTCGAAGCTACCGAAATGCGAAGTATTACCGCGCCAAGTTTAAATACAAGAGTTGCCTAGCGACCGTTTGCGTCATTCAATACGTCATAAATAGACCTACTGCGCATCTGCATGCCCTCGGGATCGATATAAAAGAGCCGCGCGTGGTCATGGCGAGGCAGTTTGTAGCCATGGGTTATCCGGGGAAGAACCGTACACGTGAAGAAAAAGCTGCCTATCGCCAGGCTTGACGTGCTGCAGAGCGATAACTTGATCAGCGAGGCGATCCGACCCAGCCTACTTGAACAACAAAGCGGCCAACATGAAGAGAAAGAGATGGTCGATCCACGGGCCATAGAAAGGTGAAAAATAGTCTTGCATAAAACCAGTTTCATGCCTAGCCTTAGCCAAGTGACCTAACATTAGCCGCTAAATCCTCGTTCTGGCACACTGCAGCGCAAAAAAACACACAGTGTGCCAGAATTATGTACCAACAAGCCCAACTCGGCACTTTATAAAGTCTCGTACTTGGATCGACCACCTTCTCTCTTATCAGGTCTTGCACGGCCGAGTGGACGCTTTTTTTTGACAGCGAAGTTGCTTGAGGCCGCCGTATTTGTCTGTCGGAAGCAAAAATCATCATCATCATGAATCGGTACGTGCTCTTTACATCCTCTTCATTTTCGTTCTATTCTATTCCACTGCTCGTAAAACACGTCCGCCAGTTCGGCCGTTAATGGCCTGTGGTAACCCTGATGGGTGAGAGAACGAGTACAGAGAGCGAGGCAGGGATATAAAAAAAAGAGAAAGAGACAACCTTTGAGAAAAAGATTCTTGACGAGGCGGGATTCGAACATGCGTGCCCTCAAAAAGGCTGACTTTGACTGAATTAACAATGACTTGGGCACCATTTCAGATGAGTTCTTAACCAACTACCATAAAAGATATGTGTAGAGCAACTGGGACTTATTTAAAGCTAAAGTTTCAGAGCTAACCATTAAACATATCCCCATAAAAAGTGTTTTGCAATGGATGTTCTCCACGGTATAACAGATACGTAAACTGTCTTTCAAACCGTAAGAAAAGGTTTTACGCGCTGCTGTCAAATCCCCGTCTGATAAACGTTGGTCAACTTACAAATCTGCTACCGCAGCCTATTTATCTGTAATGAAATGAGCTAAGGTTTCCTTGTTTAGCTGCACTCTACCGGTTATGCTAAAAATAACCCTAGACAGTTTTGGAATTTCGTGCGTGGCAGCGAGCATCGCGCTGTGGCCTTGCTGACGGCGGAAGGGCATCCCGTGCCTGACGTAGAATGCGCATCTGTAATAAATGACACATTCATAAAAGATTTCTCTCACCTGATGATCATCAATAACCAAACAACCTTGCCGTCACCCCATTACCTACCTATTGACGCTATTTTTGTTACCTCAGATTTTATTCGTGCGTCATTAAAGAACTTAAAAACGTTGATGGTATGAATACTAAATTCTTGAAACACACTCTTGAATACTGCTCTATTATCGTGTCATGCATTTTTCACAGTCTCTGTAGCATTCTAGCCTTACGCAAGACTGGCTGGTCGGGAAGATAGTGCCAGTTCACAAGTCAGGGGTAACACACAATCCATCAATCTTCCGTCCGAATTCACTCACATCCATCCGGTGCAAAATACTTCAGCATATCGTTTTCACTCGCCTTCTTAACTTTCTCCAATCTAACCAGTTTTTCACACCCTGACAACATGGTTTCCGCAAGAAGTTCTCTTGCGAAACGCAGCTCTTAGTCTTTACTAATGACCTGCATGTCCTACTCGATTCTGGATTTACCATTACATGTATTTTTTTAGTTATTGTAAGACATTCGATAAGATCAATCATCAGTTACTACTTCTTAAGCTGAAACATTTAAATCTAGACCCTGACGTGTTTAACTGAATTTCAGCCTTTCTTTCTAACATAACACTGTTTCTGCTAACAATGTTGGTTCCCCCGTCCAGACGGTGCTCCCAGGTGTTCCCCAAGGCTCTGTGTGGGGGCCCTCACTGTTCTTAATTTTCATGAACGAACTGCCAACTAACGTCTAATCAAAGATACCCCTATTCGCAGAGACTGTGTAATTAACTGAAAAATAATAACCAAGACGATGTTACCTCTCTTCCGACGGATTTAAATAACATATTTACCTGGTAATAAAAAAAACGGCAGCAAGTGAAAGACGGAATCTTGCGATGAAACAACCCGTAAACAGGGGGTGGGTGCTCGAGCCGACGTTTCGACAAGTGGACTTGTTTTCTTCAAGGCTGGAACTGATTTCAGTTCCAGCCTTGGAGACGACAAGTCCACTTGTCGAAAAGTCGGCTCGAGCACCCATGCCCTGTTTACAGGTTTTTTTTCATATTTACATGGTGTGATTTATCGAACATGGAACTAAACACTTCAAAATACAAAGCAATGCGTGTGCCCCGCACCTCACTTGTATGCACACAATATCATCTTAACGATACATATCTCTAGGCTGTTTCCTCTTACAAATATCTAAATAAATATATGTTCATATTTCCAATAACCTATCATGGAAGCATCACGTGGAGTACATTATTGCCAAGGCTAACCGTTCACTCGGGTATTTTCGCAGGAACTTCCACATGGCGAGCCTTATCCCTTAAGAAGCTTCTTTACACTGCTTAAATCCGTCCATCACTTGAATACGCATAATCCGTCTGAGATCCTGGTGGCACTACACTAACACATGAACTGGAAGCAGTCCAGAATCGTTCAGTTTGCTTTTATTATTCAAGTTTAACCGCACGGCCAGTGTTACCCCAATAAAACCCCAGCTCAACCTTCCTGAACTCGCCATTCGGCGTAAGACAGCCCGGCTCAGTCTCTTTCATAAACTTTATTATCAGAACAATAACCTTCGCGAACACTTTGTTAAGCCCCCTCATTGATATCACCCAGAATTGACCACCTACAAAAAGTTCCTGTTTCTCGCTGAAGAACCGTAACCTATTCGCATGCCCTCATTCCATGAACAACATCCCAATGAAATCTACTGCCACAATCAGTTACCGCTATCACCAAACCCATCACGCTTTATGCTTTTCTAAATGCGAAGCATTTCTTAGCGAATCCTTGGCACTTTGAGCGTTTCTCTCTACGTATCTATCTATCTAGCCGCCTACGTCTGGGTGCTTTCATGATCGCCTCCCGAACTTGGTGTAGACCAAAGTTGGCATGGGAGGATAATGGGATTTGTCGAATATGGTTGTCGGGTCATGACATGAATAACGTGAAAATCCTGTCTCGTACGTCGTCAAACCCTTAGCTATAGGCACGTGTGGTACAGACCCGTTTACCACGGGCTGCGGTGTACGGGTATGCGCCACAGGTGATTGAATGTTTATATCTACTCAGGAACGGCGAGATCAGACATTCGTTACCTAAATGCGAGAGCGTTAAGAAAGGCCGACACCGGCAGCGTTGACCCGACGAATGGAAAGAATGAAAATGAGGATCCCAGGAGGAATCGAACCCAACCGTTCTGCGTGGCAATCAGGTATTCTACCACAGAGCCATGCCAGGTGTATGAACTAGTTTGGAAAATCAGGCTATGCAAGTGTAATGCCGGTGCAACGTCAACTGTGGTTATGGTGCTGGCGATCTAATTTTGCAATGAAGCAATAAACACTACATGATATCTACGATACAGGCGTCATATCAGATTGACGTCTTTGGTTCCAGTGTTGGCTCCGCTTTCATAGCAGTCTAATACACATTACATTTGTATTCAATGATTCAGCAAGCTATATTAAAGCATTACTCGACCCCAGAGGAAGACATTAACGAAAGTTACATATGATATGCACATCATCGCACCGTAATGTGCACTTAATCTGCAGAACGACGCAGTGTCCTCTCCATTTCTTACGAGGCTGGGCGATGGCCTCATGCTGACCGATGATCATGCCAGATTGATTGAGAGCCGCTTTGCTGACTACACTACGGTAGGCCACATACGCCCCTGTAGTATACGAATACGACAAGCGCCATCAACTGATGTTGGTCTATGTAGCACTATCCAGGCATACCAGTCGCCACGGCCTATACCTCACCAACGCAAAGGGTGAGTTTAGGTTCCGACATGTCGCGGACTCTGTCGACATAGAATTTGTCGACGAAATGACCGAGGCATCCACGATTTCCAACAACTGTACTATACCTCATACTTCACTACACATGGACCCCTCGTAACCGCGATCACGACCGGATCCAATAACAAGTAATGACCAGCTGCTGGTGCTCACTGATCACGGTGTTGATGACCGTGTTCAAGAACTATCAAGAACCGCTTCCACACGTGCATACGGGTTCGTTAAACGTGCGTGCATTCTCCATTAGGGACAAGTATAAGCACTACATATCAGCTTACCGCTTCTGGCGTTGGTAATACCCACGTTGCCGTTGGCACCTTTACCCAACTGTAAGCTTGTTAAATAACACATGCGGCTCTTCAGCATTATGTGTGCGTATAAAATTTATACACATCTTTAGCTTTATTTTGTAACGTTTCGCTCAGTAACAAAAATTACGTCACAGTCACCTTCCAGCCGCATGCTTCGCACAGCATTAATTCCCACAATACGTGGGATCTGCCGAATTTTTTTTTGCTAAACATGTTTGGCGCTGTTTGAGTCTGCTTCGTGTTATGTATTTCATGTTTTCTTGTCGTTTTTTTTGGATTGGTTAGGCTTCTTCTTCTTGTTCTTCGCTTTGGTTCTTAAATATCTACTACCTGTATTATCACTACCGCTACATTCTTTTTGTTGACATATGTGATATGGAATCTATTTTGCATAATTCTGTGAATTATTCAAGTTTCGCTCTTTTTTTTTGTATCAAGTGTTATTTCCTATTTGTGATATGTAATATGCCCCTCCCCTCTGTAATGTACAGACCCTGTGAGTAAAATAAATATATGAATAAATAAAATAAATACATCCGAAGGCGAGCCTCAATCCGAAGGCGAACCACTCGGCTACCTAAGTATGCAAGAAGAGGATAGCATGGTCTTGTACTGTACAGTGTAGCAAATAAGTTAGCGTGAGGAGGAGAAATGTGGTGGCGAGGAGGAGAAAAAGGGCAAGAGAGAGTAAAGCATAGCACAGAAAGAATAAGAAAAAGATAAATAGAGTGAGAGATAAAGAGAAAAGGAGAGAGAAAATGAGGAAGCAAGCGAGAAATAGAGATAGAGAGAGAGGAAGAAAATTATGAAAGGGGAAGAAAGTTAGAAAGAGCGAGAACGAGAAAGCGAAAGAGAGCGCGAAATAAATAATAATAAAATAATAATAATAATAATAATAATAAGCCTGTCTACGCCCACTGCACGGCAACGGCCTCTCCCATGTACCGCCAATCAAACCGGTCCTGTGCTTTCTGGTGCCACGTTATACCTGCAAACTTCTTAATCTATTCTACCCACCTAATTTTTTGTCTCCCCCTCACGTGTTTGCCATCTCTTGGAATGCAGTCAGTTACCATTAATGACCACCGGTTATCCTGCCAACCTGCTACGTGCCAGACCCATATCCACTTCTTCTTCTTGATCTCAACTATGATGTCCTTAAAGGGGTCATGAAGCACCCCTTGGGCTTGTTGAAAAAACACATCCTGCGGAAAGCTGACACGGCTATGAACTGCTCTGCCAAATATTACAATCGTGCGTGCCGCGTAAAGGCCACAAGCGGAGCGCGAAGTTGCCGTTTCCCCAGGCACCCTCTTTTCAAACAGAGGCGGGTTCTCACTCTCGTCGGTGGGCCGGGCGGGGCGCCTGCACGTTGACGTCGCGGATCTGCCAGTTTACGTCGCAAGAGACATAGCATGCTTATTGGCCAATAGCCGACATAAATCAAGGGCGCTGTTTCGATCAGATGCGCTTCTTCCCGTTGACACTGTCTATAATAGTTGTTGTGGTTAAATAAACACGATGAAATATGGAAAAACTTCGTTGCGAGTTTTCGATAAGATGACTCACTTCCGGTAGAAGCCAACTGTCGTCTGTTGAACTCGGTGCGCCCACGCACGTTCGAGCGTAATTTGGCCGCACGACTTTTTCGGTATCGCAGTTCCTTGTGCCTCGCTTGTTTCGATTAGTCTTGTACGACATAACTTGCCTCAAACCTTACAAAACTTGTATGTGGCGTTGAGTTCTAACGACACGGATCTCTTGCTGACTTGATCAGTACGCGCACAGATCGAGTTGCAAGCAGGTTCTAAATTAACAGACCGGGGAGCGGCCCTTCGTGAACCATGAGGGTTGAACTATAGCTCAGGTTTTAACACTATTATTTTGTTGACAGAGAATGCACACGATTCTTTGACCTTTGGATAATACACTTCACGTCGAAGATATCCCGAAGGTGTATTCAGCGGTAAGGTACGAAATAATACAACCTGAATTCCACTGTCAACTCACTGAGAGCACTTTTGCTTCCAGTGTCAACTCACTGAGAGTACTTTCTTCAAAGAACAACCATCGGCCTGTGTTTAAGCTACATAATTTGTGGGGCGTCATGCAGGCCGAAGTGAACACCTTCGGCTTCGAATTCTTCGGTTCGTCGTGTCGTGCCGTTATAAAAATGATAAACGTGTGCCGTCTTGAGTGCTTCTCCATATATCGACAATGCTTCGCTCGCCCGAAATTCGTGGATACCAGCGTGACAAAGGTATCTTCAGTTGGCCGAACGTATCTGCATTTCATGGGCGTATGCTGTGGGGCAATTTTAGTAATTTCTGCCTCGAGATGCACGCGTCCAGTGGCAGCAGCGTGTTCTGAGCTGTTCTAAGACCGCCTGTGTTTGCATTGTAGGGGTCTGGTCCAGCCGCCGCGCAGACCCCCTCAGAGACAAGGACGAGACACTGAGCACGGCCGCTCGATCTCCCCGTGCACTGAGCAACACGTCTTTATCATTCCAAGACTCGGCCGCGACTCACTGTCATCGGCCACTGAGCGAGAGCCGCGAGCGTGTCCGTGTCCATTGTTCTCTTCTACCGTCGGCGCGCTGGCGGCTGCCGCTCCCATAATATATAAAAGTTACACACACAGACGCCACCGTGACAAGGATATTGTAACGCGCCTACATTAGGTGCATTTAAAGCGCGCTTACTGTCGCGAGCTGCACGCAGGGGCAACAGCGCCTTCTGAGCAGCTGCTCCGTAGGTAAGTACCGGTAAGACGCAGCTATTATATACCTTCCTCTTGAGGGATAGTGGTAGACTACCATTCTTGATTTGATAATGGTTGCCGAATGAGCCCCATTCCATCCTTATTCTTCTAGTTATTTCGCTGTCATAGTTGGGCTCCGCGATTACTACCTATCCTAAATCGACGTACTCCTTTACAACTTCCAGTGTGTCGCCACCTATCGCAAAGCGCTGTTCTCTACAGTGATTGTTCCACATTACTTTACTTTTATGCATATTAATTTTCAGACCTACTCTTCTACTTTCCTTATCCAGTTCAGTAATCATGAGCTGTAATTCGTCTCCCGCGTTACTCATCAATGCAATGCCATCTGCGAATAGCAGGTTAGTGATATATTCTCCATTAACTCTTATGCCTAATTCTTCCCAATCTATGGCCCTGAAAACCTCCTGTAAACACGCGGCGAATAGCATTGGATAGATCGTGTCTCCCTGCCGTACGCCCTTCTTTATTGGGATTCTGTCGCTTTCTTTATGGAGGACTATAGTGGCTGTGGATTTGCTGTAGATTCCTTCCATTATGTTTATATAGGCTTCGTCGATGCCCTGATTCCGCAGTCCCTGCATGACTGCTGCTGTCTCCACCGAATCAAATGCCTTCTCGTAATCTATGAAGCATAGAGAAAGCATATTTCTCTTCATAAAGAAATAAATAAATAGAAGTAAACAGAAACAAAAGACAGAAAGAAATTGTGCGCAGCTTGTACTGGCAGTGTCAGGCTAGAAGCAACAGCGGAGCTATGTTCGACCTAGCTCCTTCTAAGTTCTTGCTAGTAATGCTAGGTTTTTGCTAGTAGTAATAAGTATGGCTTGCAGGTAATGAAACCGACAGACAATTAGCCATGTAAAGCTCTGGTGACATAATTTTTGGTTTCTTAACTGTATTGCAATCATCCTCACTTTAATAAACGAAATAAAAGTGCATGAAAAATATTCGGCAGATACCACGCACCGTGGGAACCGATGCTATGCGAAGCATGCGGCTGGAAGGTGACTATGACGTAATTTTTGTTACTGAGCGAAACGTTACAAAATGAAGGTAAAGATCTGTATAAATTTGATATGCACACATATATGCTGAAGAGCCGCATATGTGTTATTTAACAAGTTGTTTAGAGTTGGGTAACGGTGCCAACGGCAACGTGAGTAGTACCAACACCAGAAGGGGTAAGCTGATATGTCGTGCTTATACTTGTCCCTAATAGAGAACGCACGCACGTTTCACGAACCCGTATGCACGTGTGGAAGCGGTTCTTGATAGTTCTTGAACAAGGTCATGAACACCGTTATTAGTGAGCACCAGCAGCTGGTCATGACTTGTTATCGGATCCGGTCGTGAACGCGGTTACGAGGGGTCCATGTGTAGTGAAGTATGACTTATAGTACAGTTCTTGGAAATCGTGGATGCCACGGTCATTTCGTCAACAAATTGTATGTCGATAGAGTCGGCGACATGTCGGAACCTAAACTCACCCTTCGCGTTGGTGAGGTATAGGCCGTCGAGGCTGGTAGGCCTGGATAGTGCTACATAGACCAACGTCAGTGGATGGCCCATGTCGTACTCGTAGACTACAGGAGCGTATGAGGCCTACGTAGCGTAGTCTGCAAAGCGGCTGTCAATCAATCTGGCATGATCATCGGTCAGCATGAGGCCATCGCCCAGCCTCGTAAGAAATGGAGAGGACACTGCGTCGTTCTGGCGGATTAAGTGAACTTTACGGTGCGATGATGTGAATATCATATGTAACTTTCGTTAATGTCTTCCTCCGGGGTCGAGTAACGCTTAAATATAGCTTGCTGAATCACAGGAATACATATGTAATGTTTATTAGACTGCTATAAAAGCGGAGCCAACACTGGAACCACAGACGTTAATCTGATATGACGCCTGTATAGTAGATATCATGTAGTGTTTATTGCTTTCTTGCAAAATGAGATCGCCAGCACCCTAACCACAGTTGACGTTGCACGAACATTATGCTTGCATAGCCTGATTTTCCAAACTAGTTCATACACCTGGCGTCGCTCTGTGGTAGAATATCTGATTGCCATGCAGAATGCTTGGGTTCGATTCCTGCTGGGATCCTAATTTTCATTCTTTCCATTCGTCGGGTCAATGCTGCCGGTGTCGGGTTTTCTTAACGCTCTCGCATTTAAGTTACGAATGTCCGATCTCGCAGTTCCTGGGTAGATATAAACATTCAATCACCTGTGGCGCATACCCGTACACCGCAGCCCGTGGTAAACGGGTATGTACCACATGCGCTTGGAGGAAAGGGCTTGACGACGTACGCGACAGGATTTTCACGTTATTCATGTCAAGGCCCGACAGTCATATTCGTCAAATCCCCTTACCCTCCCATGCCCATTTTGGACGACACCAAGTTGGGGAGGCGATCATGAGAGCACCCAGAGGTAGGCGGCTAGATAGATAGATAGATAGATAGATAGATAGATAGATAGATAGATAGATAGATAGATAGATAGATAGATAGATAGAAACGCTCAATGTGCCAAAGGTTCGCTAAGAAATGCCTCGCATTTAAAAGCTTGGCTATATTTCACTGGTTTCGGTCGGTTCCCACACCACCCACGTGTTACGTGATGTTATGATTTTAGTCACGTGACTAGCTGCTGCGTGGTTTTTCGTGGGAACATGTGACGTGCCTAGCTATTTCATGATGTTACGTGATTTTATTCATGCGACGAGTTGCTACGTGGTTACGTGATTTTAGTAACGTGACTAGTTATTGCGCGATATTAGGTGAGTTTTGTCACATGACTAGCTGTTATGTGATGCTACCGGAATGCAGTCCCGTGAGTAGTTATAACATGATGTTGCGTAATTTTAGTTACGTGACTAGTGGCGCGTGAGTCATGTGACTACTTGGTACGAGACGTTACTAGAGTTTGGTCAGGTGACTAACTGTTCCGTGAGTTTAGTCACGCGAGCACATGCTGCGTGATGTTACCCGATTTTCAGTCAAGTGAGTAGTTCTTACTTGATGTTACGTAATTTTCATCACTTGGCTAGTGTTACGTGCCGTTACGTGATTTCACTCACGTGACTAGTTGTTACGTTGTGTTATCTGATTTTTTTTGTACCCGGCCGCGGCGGCTGCATTTTCGATGGAGGCGAAAATGTTGAGGCCCGTGTACTTAGATTTAG